>NC_092266.1:9236281-9246824 GCF_036320965.1 Panulirus ornatus | reverse complement strand
CCCGGGTGTCCCGTGTTCTCAATGGCCCAGTGTGTCGCATGTTCACAACGGCCCAGTGTGTCCCGTGTTCACAATGGCCGGTGTGTCCCGTGTTCACAATGGCCCAGTGTGTCCCGTGTTCACAATAGCCCAGTGTGTCCCGTGTTCACAATGGCTCAGTGTGTCCCGTGTTCACAATGGCCCAGTGTGTCCCGTGTTCACAATGGCCCAGTGTGTCCCGCGTTCACAATGGCCCGGGTGTCCCGTCTTCACAATGGCCCAGTGTGTCCCGTGTTCTCAATGGCCCAGTGTGTCCCGTGTTCACAATGGCCAGGGTGTCCCGTGTTCACAATGGCCCGGGTGTCCCGTGTTCACAATGGCCCAGTGTGTCCCGTGTTCACAATGGCCAGGTGTGTCCCGTGTTCACAATGGCCCGGGTGTCCCGTGTTCTCAATGGCCCAGTGTGTCGCATGTTCACAACGGCCCAGTGTGTCCCGTGTTCACAATGGGCCCGGGTATTTGTGTCCCGGTTCACAATGGCCCCAGGTTTGTGTCCGTGTTCACAATGGCCCAGTGTGTCCCGTGTTCACAATGGCTCAGTGTGTCCCGTGTTCACAATGGCCCAGTGTGTCCCGTGTTCACAATGGCCCAGTGTGTCCCGCGTTCACAATGGCCCGGGTGTCCCGTATTCAAAATGGCCCAGTGTTGTCCGTGTTCTCAAGGGCCCAGTGTGTCCCGTGTTCTAAATGGCCAGGGTGTCCCCCTGTTCACAATGCCAAGGGTGTCCCGTGTTCACTAGGGCCCAGTGTGTCCAGTGTTCTCAAGGGACTGTGTGTCCGTATTCACAGTGGCCGGGTGTCCCCGGGGCACTTGGGCAATGGTGGTGAAGGGGGTCAGTTGGGCAGGGGTACCTAGGGGATATGGCGACGGGTGGACCGGGGGCTCTTGGGACAGGGGGGAAAGGGGGATATTATTATAAAAAAAGTATTAATTATGATTGAAGTCTCAATACGGTATTAATGTATGAATAATAATATTATTAATAAGTATTAGGTATGATATAATAGTATACATAAGTCATTATGTATGAATATATCGGTATCCATCGTCTTACTGTATGAATATCTTCTCACCTAAGTCTTAATGTCTGCGATCTGGTCTCACCTAATTATTCATGTATGGATATATAGTATCAATAAGTTATTTATTTTGATGTCTATAATTTAATCAGTATTAATGTATGAAATATATTTATAATAGTATTAATATATGATATATATTATACATAACGTATTTCCTGTCTGCTTCTAATTAAAATAAGTATTAATGTTGGTTATATATTATAAAAAAGTATTAATGGATGATTATTTATCCACAGATTTACTGTAGATATATATCTAAATCAGTATTCATGGGTATATCTATCTAATAAATCAGTCTTCATGTAAGATATATGATATAAATACGTTTACTGTCTGATCTATATTATACCTAAGTAATAATGTATGCTACTATCGTATAATAAGTATTAATTTATGTTGTAATAATTCAACCTAAGTATTAATTGTATGATGTATATTATAAATAAGTATTAATGTTATGATATTCGGTATAAATAGTATTTAATGTCTGATTATATCTTCACCTACGTCTACTGTATGATATATATTATCATACGTATTAATGAATGCATCTATTTCTACACTCGTCTTCTGGTATGCTATCTATTATCAATAAGGATTAATTGTATGATAAATATTATCAATCAAGTATTACTGTATGCTAATATATATAAATAAGTCTTAATGTATTGGATATCTTTATAAATAGTATAAATGTACTGCTATTCTACATAAATCGGTATTCAATTTCTGTATATATTATAAAAAAAGTTTAATGTATGATATATATATCTAAATAAGTAATATGTGTGATATATATTATCAATACGTATTAATGTCTTGAAGATATTATAAAATAAGGTATTAATGTATGACTATATCAATATCTAATTATTCCAGTCATGCAATAAACTAAAAGTATTATTGACTGCTATAAAATAAATACGTATTAATGTATGCGATATATTTAAACATAGTCTTCCTGTATGATATCTATTATACATACGTCTTTTACAGTATTTGTATATGTTATTAATATATTAATTATGTATGTATATTATAAATAAGGATTAATGTATGATATATATTATCCAAAAGTATTTTATGTATGGAACTATCATATAACACGTCTCCAGTAAGATATATAAATCTAGCTAGGAATTACTGAAGCATATATATTAATAAATAAGTATTTTAAAAGTATGGCGATATATTAAAACCACAGTCCACAGCTGTCACATATAACTACATACGACTTCATGTATGATATTCTCAACTACAGAGTATATTCTGTAAGATCTACTCTTATAAATGGAGTATTCAAGTATGACTATATTCTAAATGGCAGTATAAGATGCTATCTTTAAGAAAAGTATTAATGTATGATACTATAGTATCAGCCGTATTAATGTCTGATCTTTTATAATAAGGTACTTAATGTATGATATATATTTTTAAATAAGTATTATGTATGATATATAGGATAAATACGTACTTAAAGTATGATATATATTATAAATAAGTATTAATGTTATGATATATATAATAAATCAGTTATTAATGTCTGATATATATTATAAATGTATTATGTGTGAATATAATATTCTACATAACGTATTTCATGATGATGTATATTATAAATAAGTATTAAGTGGATGATATATATTAAAATAAGTATTAATTTTATGATATATTTCTCATAAGTATTTATTGTCTGATATATATTTTAAATTTAAGTTTCATGTATGATTATATTTTTCTTATTTAATGTATGATATATATTATAAAATATATTAAATTGAATATATATTTATAAATAAGTTTATGTATATTTAAAATTAAATAAATAAGTATTATGTATGGATATATTTTAATATAAGTTTAATTATGATATATATTATTAAATAAGTATTAAGTATGATTATTTACATACTCTTAATTGTTGATTATATTGGTAAATAAGTATTAAAGTTGTTATATTATAATTAAGTATTAATTATGATATATTATTTTAAAAAAATAGTATTAATGTATGATATATATTTTAAAAAAGTATTAATGTATGATATATATATAAAAAAGTATTCTAAGTATTATATATAAATAAGTATTAATGTTGATATATATTAAAATTTTTTATTAATGTATGATATTATTTTAAATAAGTATTAATGTATATATATATTTATATAAGTAATTAAGTATATATATATTTAAATAAGTATTATTGTTGATATATATTATTAAATAAATTTAATGTATGATTATATTATAAATAGGTATTAATGTTGATTATATTATAAATAAATTAATGTTAGATATATATTTATAAATAATTAAATTTAAATTTATGGTATATATTATATAAGTATTAATGTAGGGTATATATATAAAAAAGGGATTAATGTAAGATATATAATAAATAAGTATTAATGTATTATATATATATAAATAAGATTAATGTTGATATATATTATAAATAAGATTAAAGTAAGAAATATATTAAATAATTATTAATGTATGATATATATTAAAAAATAAGAATTAATGTTATGATATATAGTATAAAAACGTATTAATGGATGCTAATAATCTTTACTCTCTGTCATTTAATGTATGATATATAGTATAAATAAGTATATCTGAATGATATAATTTATAAATAAGTATAAGTAAGTATATATTAAAAAATAAGTCTTCTGTCTGATATATATTCTAAATACGTTATATGTATGATATATAGGTATAACAACGTATTCAATGAATAGATTATATCATCTCCATCCGGTCAACCTTGTCTGATATATAGGCTAAATAAGATTTCAAGTCTGATCTCTCTTTTTCTACTAAGCATAACTGTAATCAATAACAATCAACCACCGACTTTATGATCAATATACAATATCATTATCAAAACGAATTGCAGACTTCTCATATGACTCCCTCATACAACCAGACATCACACTTGTCAGACTACTTAATAAAAAGACAGACCTATCTAATACATCCTACATTTTCAATACTGCTCAAAACTAAACCAACAGACTTCCTTTCAGCAATCTCAAACTCCCTCCCTAAACCATACAGCACACACAACAACCACCTTCCAAACCTGATGTTTATCTTATACATAGTTTCTTAACTGTACAGCACAAATCAAAAAACTCCTAACCTTACTTCTCTATTTATTCCATACGAATCCAGTATGCAATCACAACACCATACAGATATACATGTCTGCTCTCTAGAACTCCCTAAGACATCCAGACAGAACACTCAACACCCACCTAAAACCAGACAGCACACACAACTCCCACCTGAAACCAGACTTCACACACAACACCACAAACAACCATACTTCACACACAACACAATTAAGACAAAATTCATCACTACTCTACACCACCTACAACCGACATACTCACATTATAACACTAATCCATACTATAAAACTAAATAAACATACAAACTTACTTCATGTATCAATCAACAACTAAAACATATACTGATATCTCAACACCATAACTACAACCAGACATCACACACAACACCCGACTACTTCTGTCTAGCACACAACAACACCATCATACATAAATACTCGACACACACAACCCCCCACCTATAATACAATACTTCACACCACAACACCCACCACAACCATATCATCATACACACACACCCACCTACAACCATTCCATCCATACACAACACCCACCTGCAACATTCTGCTCTACTAAACACACCTTCAACCTTTAAATCACAAACATCACCACCGACAACCATTCCTTCACTATATTTAAACAACGTTCTAACTTTTCCTCTAACTATACACACTCCTTCATCCTGTACATCACACCTCATTTTCTCACTCCTTCATCTTTTTCATATCAATACAATATCCCTACTTATAATGACTGAAAGCACTCTCATACAAACAGAATACTTTCTGCTCTCTCTTAATCCCTGCGTATTCCTTAAATCTATCTCAATATCACCTCCGTAATACATTCAGAACACTCATCTAACTACGACTTCATTTCTGCACACACTACACCCAACTTCATACCTTTACATCACTATATTTACAAACAGAATCCTTCTTCTATCTATTATAACAGATTAAACCTGTCATGAACACTACATTACACACTAACGTCTTCCATACTTCATACACACAAACTCCCTCTAACCAGTCTTAAAATGGTAACCAAAGTATGCCTTAAAGATCAGTCTTACTACAACACAGACTGCACTAGTATTATCACTTCGGTCTCGGTAACAGCAGTAATACTAAACTGTATGCTATATATTATACCAACGTATACATTAAGGATCTCTCTCTAAAAACTACATACCTTTTCATCTACTCATCGACTCACTCTTCTAACTGTTTTAATAATACTAACCACTCAGACAACCAGTCTTCAAACACGTCAACCTCGTTTACATGACTTCAAACACTCACCCACATAATTAACAAGACATAACCACCATTCACCACTAACTAACCTTACATCACACACACACACCACGACAAACCATACTTCAAAATCTAATTCAAACACAGAATACATGTCTTACCACGGCACCTCACTCCGATTCCTGTCTTCACCACAAAACCCAATACAAACCATACATCACACACTACACCCACCTACATTACTGTCATCACACTACAACACAAACCGACAATACTGGAATTCACTCCATCTCCCACTTCAACCATACATCATTCACAACACCCACCCTACATCCTACATCACACCTCTACACACCACCTACAACCAGAAATCTCACTACAACACCCACATTACAACCAGACATCTCACACAATCAACAACCTACACCATACATCAAATATATTCACCCACCTACAACCATAATCCACACAAAAACCCACCTACAACCATACATCACACACAACACCCACCTACAACCATACATCACACACAACACCCACCTACAACCATACATCACACACTACACCCACCTACAACCATACATCACACACAACACCCACCTACAACCATACATCACACACTACACCCACCTACAACCATACATCACACACTACACCCACCTACAACCATACATCACACACAACACCCACCTACAACCATACATCACACACAACACCCACCTACAACCATACATCACACACAACACCCACCTACAACCATACATCACACACAACACCCACCTACAACCATACATCACACACAACACCCACCTACAACCATACATCACACACAACACCCACCTACAACCATACATCACACACAACACCCACCTACAACCATACATCACACACAACACCCACCTACAACCATACATCACACACAACACCCACCTACAACCATACATCACACACAACACCCACCTACAACCATACATCACACACAACACCCACCTACAACCATACATCACACACAACACCCACCTACAACCATACATCACACACAACACCCACCTACAACCATACATCACACACAACACCCACCTACAACCATACATCACACACAACACCCACCTACAACCATACATCACACACTACACCCACCTACAACCATACATCACACACAGCACCCACCTACAACCATACATCACACACAACACCCACCTACAACCATACATCACACACAACACCCACCTACAACCATACATCACACACAACACCCACCTACAACCATACATCACACACTACACCCACCTACAACCATACATCACACACACCCACCTACAACCATACATCACACACAACACCCACCTACAACCATACATCACACACTACACCCACCTACAACCATACATCACACACAACACCCACCTACAACCATACATCACACACTACACCCACCTACAACCATACATCACACACAGCACCCACCTACAACCATACATCACACACAACACCCACCTACAACCATATATAAACCCAAACTTTCCAGCAAGGTACGAAACCTGCCAATCCATCTGCCAGTAGACCATCTCGTCACACTGTGTACGAAACATGGTGACACAACAGGAAGTGGCTGATCAATTATTTGAAAAACAAAACAAGTAACTTGACCATTTACAATGTACTTAGTGATGATAACAACATAATTAACCAATTGTTTATCTTTCTCAAGGAAATGGAAATAATCAAGATGACATAAGGTGGTTCGTTGGTTGGAGTGTGTGCCGGAGCTGGCTCAGTGGTCTTGCTGCTCTCGCTCTGGCCTGGCGGTTGTGTGGTGGACGAAGCAATTTGATTATTATGCTGCTAGCCAGGATCGGGCCTGGTGGTTGTGTGGTGAACGAAGCAATTTGATTATTATGCTGCTAGCCAGGATCGGGCCTGGTGGTTGTGTGGTGAACGAAGCAATTTGATCATTACGCTGCTGGCCAGGATCGGGCCTGGTGGTTGTGTGGTGGTGTCTGGCTGACGAGTTATTGAAACCATTATGTTATATTCATGTTATAGTGAAGGATTATCTATCATCTATCCTATCTTTTTCGCAGTGGTTCTGGCAGCTGCACCAGTGGATGTTGCGCCCACTGCCTGGTAGTTGCTGCCTTACCCCCCCCCCCCCCCCCGCCATATAGGTATTGTTATAATCATTATGTAGACACTTTACCCACTCAACAATCAGGCAGTTTGCAGGCCTAATGACCTGACCTTCCAGGTCGCGGGCCGTTAAACCCAACAAGATGGTTTGATAAAATGCTATAATAATCCCACAATAACAATACTATATTAAGAATACTAATATAATGCTATAATCGCTATAACATAATAAGAATACTATAATATAAATGATATTTTTTTATATTTTTTATTTATGATACTTTCTCGCTGTCTCCCGCGTTAGCGAGGTAGCGCAAGGAAACAGACGAAAGAATATCCCAACCCACCCACATACACATGTATATACATACACGCCCACACACGCATATATACATACCTATACATTTCAACGAATATATACAGATACATACAAAGACATTTACATATATCCATAAGTACATATTCATATTTGCTGCCTTCATCCATTTTCGTCGCCACCCCGCCGCACATGAAATACATAAATGCGAACAAAGTGCATATGAACGCGTTGTACAGTTAGGTTCAGTAAAATGCTGTCTGCTGGCTATGTGCGCCTGTTGGGAAATGACCGGTGTAGACCCCGTTGCTCACTAACGTGAGACGAAGGGTATTCGAGTATACAGTATTCGAATAGTTATTTCCCTATTAGGGACGATCATACCTAGTGGTAGCGCTCCCGCCTGTTGCACAGGGGTCCAGGGTTCGATCCTGGGAGGTTTGTATGTTATATGAAGGTGCGCGTTCATATGCACTTTGTTCGTATATATATATATATATATATATATATATATATATGTATATGTGTGTGTGTGTGTGTGTGTGTGTGTGTGTATCACGGAATGTCATGAATGAATCGTATATAATGTTAGTTTATAAAGTCATGTGAATGTAATAAGAGCATCAGATGTCACACACTTCTGAAGGACATAATGAATCGTTGCCGTCAATTTCAGATTCGTCCTACCCTGTCTGCTCTCAACTGTGCCACAGATTCGTCCTACCCTGTCTGCTCTCAACTGTGCCACAGATTCGTCCTACCCTGTCTGCTCTCAAGTGTGCCACAGATTCGTCCTACCCCGTCTGCTCTCAACTGTGCCACAGATTCGTCCTACCCTGTCTGCTCTCAACTGTGCCACAGATTCGTCCTATCCTGTCTGCTCTCAACTGTGCCACAGATTCGTCCTATCCTATCTGCTCTCAAGTGTGCCACAGATTCGTCCTACCCTGTCTGCTCTCAACTGTGCCACAGATTCGTCCTATCCTGTCTGCTCTCAAGTGTGCCACAGATTCGTCCTATCCTATCTGCTCTCAACTGTGCCACAGATTCGTCCTACCCTGTCTGCTCTCAACTGTGCCACAGATTCGTCCTACCCTGTCTGCTCTCAACTGTGCCACAGATTCGTCCTATCCTGTCTGCTCTCAACTGTGCCACAGATTCGTCCTACCCTGTCTGCTCTCAACTGTGCCACAGATTCGTCCTACCCTGTCTGCTCTCAACTGTGCCACAGATTCGTCCTACCCTGTCTGCTCTCAACTGTGCCACAGATTCGTCCTATCCTGTCTGCTCTCAACTGTGCCACAGATTCATCCTACCCTGTCTGCTCTCAACTGTGCCACAGATTCGTCCTATCCTATCTGCTCTCAACTGTGCCACAGATTCGTCCTATCCTGTCTGCTCTCAACTGTGCCACAGATTCGTCCTATCCTATCTGCTCTCAACTGTGCCACAGATTCGTCCTACCCTGTCTGCTCTCAACTGTGCCACAGATTCGTCCTATCCTGTCTGCTCTCAACTGTGCCACAGATTCGTCCTATCCTATCTGCTCTCAACTGTGCCACAGATTCGTCCTATCCTGTCTGCTCTCAACTGTGCCACAGATTCGTCCTACCCTGTCTGCTCTCAACTGTGCCACAGATAACACCTGGTCACTGTGGTGTAGATCTTTTATCATTTGTTTGTGTAAACAACCAGTTTGGGGAGGAACATCCGGGGCAAATCGTGGGACAAACTCATATTGTTGACACTGAAGAGAGAGAGAGAGAGAGAGAGAGAGAGAGAGAGAGAGAGAGAGAGAGAGAGAGAGAGAGAGAGAGAGAGAGAGAGATCACTGCAACTCTAGCCATACCTCAACTCGTTTTCCTGGTCTAAATAGCAACACATGATAACAGAAACACAGACCCAAGCATTGCCTGGACCAGAGGTCTGTGTGGCAGACCATACTAGTCACAGGTCGTGGCAGACCATACTGGTCACAGGTCGTGGCAGACCATACTGGTCACAGGTCGTGGCAGACCATACTGGTCACTGGTCGTGGCAGACCATACTGGTCACAGGTCGTGGCAGACCATACTGGTCACTGGTCGTGGCAGACCATACTGGTCACTGGTCGTGGCAGACCATACTGGTCACAGGTCGTGGCAGACCATACTGGTCACTGGTCGTGGCAGACCATACTGGTCACTGGTCGTGGCAGACCATACTGGTCACTGGTCGTGGCAGACCATACTGGTCACAGGTCGTGGCAGACCATACTGGTCACTGGTCGTGGCAGACCATACTGGTCACTGGTCGTGGCAGACCATACTGGTCACTGGTCGTGGCAGACCATACTGGTCACTGGTCGTGGCAGACCATACTGGTCACTTGTCGTGGCAGACCATACTGGTCACTGGTCGTGGCAGACCATACTGGTCACTGGTCGTGGCAGACCATACTGGTCACTGGTCGTGGCAGACCATACTGGTCACTGGTCGTGGCAGACCATACTGGTCACTGGTCGTGGCAGACCATACTGGTCACTGGTCGTGGCAGACCATACTGGTCACTGGTCTTGGGAGGACCAACTTGATGCAT
>NC_092266.1:9216281-9231281 GCF_036320965.1 Panulirus ornatus | reverse complement strand
GGTATGTATAACTCCCTCAATATGGTCCTTCTCTGACCAGCAACTTCCCCATGGCTACCACCTGCGCCTCACCTGTAACCCCCCAATGCCCACGTACTTTACCCACTGTACGCTCCATATTGTCCCTCACCAATACTATATATATATATTCGCTATCTCCTGCGTTACCGAGGTACCGTCACAAACAGAAGACTGAGCCTTAGTGGGAGTCTCCTCACTTGGCCCCCTCCTCTGTTCTTTCTTTAGGGAAAGTTAAAACTTTTTTTTTGGGGGGGGGAGAATTTCCATACTTGCTGCCTTCATCCATTCTGTCGACACCCCGCCACACACGAAATAGCATCCCCCCTTCCTCCAGTGAAGTAGCGCTAGGAAAAGACAACAAAGGCCACATTCGTTCACACTCAGTCTCTAGCTGTCATATAATAATGCACCGAAACCACAGCTCCCTTTCCACATCCAGGCCCCACAGAACTTTCCATGGTTTACCCCAGACGTTTCACATGCCCCGGTTCTATCCATTGACTGCACGTCGACCTCGGTATACCACATCGTTCCAATTCGCTCGATTCCTTGCACGCCTTTCACCCTCCTGTATGTTCAGGTCCCGATCGCTCAAAATCTTTTTCACTCCATCTTTCCACCTCCAATTTGGTCTCCCGCTTCTCCTCGTTCCCTCCACCTCTGACACATATATCCTCTTTGTCAATCTTTCCTCACTCATTCTCTCCATGTGAACAAACCATTTCAAAACACCATCTTATGTTGTCTCAACCACACTTTTTATTACCACACATCTCTCTTACCCTATTATTACTCACTCGATCAAACCACCTCACACCACACATTGTCCTCAAACATCTCATTTCCAACCATTCAACCACGGTGAGTGGAGCGTCATTATATTAGCTTGGTTGCCATCACAGTTCACCATGTGAATCATAATGATTACTTCGTCTATGTTTGTGAGAGAGGAGAAAGTCAACGCATCATTGTCAGTGTGTCGTAAGTTATCATGATCCATCTCACACAGTAGTGAACATGTGGTCACAATGCAGTCTATAACCACACTGTGGTTGGTGATGTGGGGAGCGTGATGGTGGCCGTCTTGCCTACACCTTCCTCTGGTTACTTTACTTTCCTTATTGTCCAACTGAGTCTGCCACCTGCACACCCCAGACCCTCCTACCATGACCCATCCTCATGACTCCAACCTTCCAGACAGTATCACTCAACGGTAACCAACCACACACACATGTAACACATGGTAACCAACCACACACACATGTAACACATGGTAACCAACCACACATACACACATGTAACACATGGTAACAAACCACACACACATGTAACACATGGTAACCAACCACACACACATGTAACACATGGTAACCAACCACACATACACACATGTAACACATGGTAACCAACCACACACACATGTAACACATGGTAACCAACCACACACACATGTAACACATGGTAACCAACCACACATACACACATGTAACACATGGTAACCAACCACACACACATGTAACACATGGTAACCAACCACACACACATGTAACACATGGTAACCAACCACACACACATGTAACACATGGTAACCAACCACACACACATGTAACACATGGTAACCAACCACACACATGTAACACATGGTAACCAACCACACACACATGTAACACATGGTAACCAACCACACACACATGTAACACATGGTAACCAACCACACATACACACATGTAACACATGGTAACCAACCACACACACATGTAACACATGGTAACCAACCACACATACATGTAACACATGGTAACCAACCACACACACATGTAACACATGGTAACCAACCACACACACATGTAGCACATGGTAACCAACCACACACACATGTAACACATGGTAACCAACCACGCACACACGTAACACATGGTAACCAACCACACACACATGTAACACATGGTAACCAACCACACACACATGTAACACATGGTAACCAACCACACACACATGTAACACATGGTAACCAACCACACACACATGTAACACATGGTAACCAACCACACACACATGTAGCACATGGTAACCAACCACACACACATGTAACACATGTTAACCAACCACACACACATGTAACACAGGTAACCAACCACACACACATGTAACACATGGTAACCAACCACACACACATGTAGCACATGGTAATCAACCACACACACATGTAACACATGGTAACCAACCACACACACATGTAGCCCATGGTAACCAACCACACACACACATGTAGCACATGGTAGCCAACCACGCACACATGTAACACATGGTAACCAACCACACACACATGTAGCACATGGTAACCAACCACACACACATGTAACACATGGTAACCAACCACACACACATGTAGCACATGGTAACCAACCACACACACGTGTAGCACATGGTAACCAACCACGCACACATGTAACACATGGTAACCAACCACACACACATGTAGCACATGGTAACCAACCACACACACATGTAACACATGGTAACCAACCACACACACATGTAACACATGGTAACCAACCACACACACATGTAGCACATGGTAACCAACCACACACACACACATGTAGCACATGGTAACCAACCACACACACATGTAGCACATGGTAACCAACCACACACACATGTAACACATGGTAACCAACCACACACACATGTAACACATGGTAACCAACCACACACACACATGTAGCACATGGTAGCCAACCACACACACATGTAGCACATGGTAACCAACCACACACACATGTAACACCTGGTAACCAACCACACACACATGTAACACATGGTAACCAACCACACACACATGTAGCACATGGTAACCAACCACGCGCACATGTAACACATGGTAACCAACCACACACACATGTAGCACATGGTAACCAACCACACACACATGTAGCACATGGTAACCAACCACACACACATGTAACACATGGTAACCAACCACACACACATGTAGCACATGGTAACCAACCACACACATGTAACACATGGTAACCAACCACACACACATGTAACACATGGTAACGAACCACACACACATGTAGCACATGGTAACCAACCACGCACACATGTAACACATGGTAACCAACCACACACACATGTAGCACATGGTAACCAACCACACACACATGTAACACATGGTAACCAACCACACACACATGTAGCACATGGTAACCAACCACACACACATGTAACACATGGTAACCAACCACACACACATGTAACACATGGTAACCAACCACACACACATGTAGCACATGGTAACCAACCACACACACATGTATCACATGGTAACCAACCACACACACATGTAGCACATGGTAACCAACCACACACACATGTAACACATGGTAACCAACTACACACACATGTAACACATGGTAACCAACCACACACACACATGTAGCACATGATAGCCAACCACACACACATGTAACACATGGTAACCAACCACACACACACATGTAGCATATGGTAACCAACCACACACACACATGTAACACATGGTAACCAACCACACACACATGTAGCACATGGTAACCAACCACACACACACATGTAACACATGGTAACCAACCACACACACATGTAGCACATGGTAACCAACCACACACACATGTAACACATGGTAACCAACCACACACACATGTAACACATGGTAACCAACCACACACACATGTAGCATATGGTAACCAACCACACACACATGTAACACATGGTAACCAACCACACACACATGTAACACATGGTAACCAACCACACGCACACATGTAACACATGGTAACCAACCACACACACATGTAACACATGGTAACCAACCACACACACATGTAACACATGGTAACCAACCACACACACATTTAACACATGGTAACCAACCACACACACATGTAACACATGGTAACCAACCACACACACATGTAACACATGGTAACCAACCACACACACATGTAACACATGGTAACCAACCACACACACATGTAACACATGGTAACCAACCACACACACATGTAACACATGGTAACCAACCACACACACATGTAACACATGGTAACCAACCACACACACATGTAACACATGGTAACCAACCACACACACATGTAACACATGGTAACCAACCACACACACATGTAGCACATGGTAACCAACCACACACACATGTAACACATGGTAACCAACCACACACACATGTAACACATGGTAACCAACCACACACACATGTAACACATGGTAACCAACCACACACACATGTAACACATGGTAACCAACCACACACACATGTAACACATGGTAACCAACCACACACACATGTAACACATGGTAACCAACCACACACACATGTAACACATGGTAACCAACCACACACACATGTAACACATGGTAACCAACCACACACACATGTAGCACATGGTAACCAACCACACACACATGTAACACATGGTAACCAACCACACACACATGTAACACATGGTAACCAACCACACACACATGTAACACATGGTAACCAACCACACACACATGTAGCACATGGTAACCAACCACACACACATGTAACACATGGTAACCAACCACACACACATGTAACACATGGTAACCAACCACACACACATGTAACACATGGTAACCAACCACACACACATGTAACACATGGTAACCAACCACACACACATGTAACACATGGTAACCAACCACACACACATGTAACACATGGTAACCAACCACACACACATGTAACACATGGTAACCAACCACACACACATGTAACACATGGTAACCAACCACACACACATGTAACACATGGTAACCAACCACACACACATGTAACACATGGTAACCAACCACACACACATGTAACACATGGTAACCAACCACACACACATGTAACACATGGTAACCAACCACACACACATGTAACACATGGTAACCAACCACACACACATGTAACACATGGTAACCAACCACACACACATGTAACACATGGTAACCAACCACACACACATGTAACACATGGTAACCAACCACACACACATGTAACACATGGTAACCAACCACACACACATGTAACACATGGTAACCAACCACACACACATGTAACACATGGTAACCAACCACACACACATGTAACACATGGTAACCAACCACACACACATGTAGCACATGGTAACCAACCACACACACATGTAACACATGGTAACCAACCACACACACATGTAACACATGGTAACCAACCACACACACATGTAACACATGGTAACCAACCACACACACATGTAGCACATGGTAACCAACCACACACACATGTAGCACATGGTAACCAACCACACACACATGTAACACATGGTAACCAACCACACACACATGTAGCACATGGTAACCAACCACACACACATGTAACACATGGTAACCAACCACACACACATGTAGCACATGGTAACCAACCACACACACATGTAACACATGGTAACCAACCACACACACATGTAGCACATGGTAACCAACCACACACACACATGTAACACATGGTAACCAACCACACACACATGTAGCACATGGTAACCAACCACACACACACATGTAGCACATGGTAACCAACCACACACACATGTAACACATGGTAACCAACCACACACACATGTAGCACATGGTAACCAACCACACACACATGTAACACATGGTAACCAACCACACACACATGTAGCACATGGTAACCAACCACACACACATGTAGCACATGGTAACCAACCACACACACATGTAACACATGGTAACCAACCACACACACATGTAACACATGGTAACCAACCACACACACATGTAGCACATGGTAACCAACCACACACACATGTAGCACATGGTAACCAACCACACACACATGTAACACATGGTAACCAACCACACACACATGTAGCACATGGTAACCAACCACGCGCACATGTAACACATGGTAACCAACCACACACACATGTAGCACATGGTAACCAACCACACACACATGTAGCACATGGTAACCAACCACACACACATGTAACACATGGTAACCAACCACACACACACATGTAGCACATGGTAACCAACCACACACACATGTAGCACATGGTAACCAACCACGCACACATGTAACACATGGTAACCAACCACACACACATGTAGCACATGGTAGCCAACCACACACACATGTAACACATGGTAACCAACCACACACACATGTAGCACATGGTAACCAACCACACACACATGTAGCACATGGTAACCAACCACACACACATGTAACACATGGTAACCAACCACACACACACATGTAGCACATGGTAAGCAACCACGCACACATGTAACACATGGTAACCAACCACACACACATGTAACACATGGTAACCAACCACACACACACATGTAGCACATGGTAAGCAACCACGCACACATGTAACACATGGTAACCAACCACACACACATGTAACACATGGTAACCAACCATCTATATGTGGCTGCTTGTAGTTGTGGTCGAAAGATATAAAGAAGATCTTCCATTATGAAAACTATATTTCATGTCACCAAGATGGAGCACAGTTGTGTGTCGGAAGTCATCATACTGTGTGTGAGGGACTCGGGGAAGGGGTTTTATATGGGTTGGTGTCGTGAGCAGGAGGCGCTACCTCTGACTTGCTGTGCTAAGTCAGCGAACTCAAGGGTGAGCGAGTTGCAAGTATTAGCTCTTCTACAAGTATGGCAAGAGTCCATACGGCGGCTCAAACTTGATGCTTGAAAAATCATCAAGTTTGATGATAAATGAAGAATGAATAGCGTAGAATGTGTATAACTTTCATGAAGAATGTTGTTACCCAGATCATCCTAACTCTACTACCTTACCCTGTCATCACTATTACCCCGATCATCTTAACTATGCCACCTTACCCCACCCACCAATACTGCCCCGATCATCTTAACTATGCCACCCTACTCCACCCACCACTATTACCCCGATCATCTTAACTATGCCACCCTACCCCACCCACCACTACTGCCCCGATCATCTTAACTATGCCACCCTACCCCACCCACCACTACTGCCCCGATCATCTTAACTATGCCACCCTACCCCACCCACCACTATTACCCCGATCATCTTAACTATGCCACCTTACCCCACCCACCACTATTACCCCGATCATCTTAACTATGCCACCTTACCCCACCCACCACTATTACCCCGATCATCTTAACTATGCCACCTTACCCCACCCACCACTATTACCCCGATCATCTTAACTATGCCACCCTACCCCACCCACCAATACTGCCCCGATCATCTTAACTATGCCACCCTACCCCACCCACCACTACTGCCCCGATCATCTTAACTATGCCACCCTACCCCACCCACCACTACTGCCCGATCATCTTAACTATGCCACCCTACCCCACCCACCACTACTGCCCCGATCATCTTAACTATGCCACCCTACCCCCACCCACCACTACTGCCCCGATCATCTTAACTATGCCACCCTACCCCACCCACCACTACTGCCCCGATCATCTTAACTATGCCACCCTACCCCACCCACCACTACTGCCCCGATCATCTTAACTATGCCACCCTACCCCACCCACCACTACTGCCCCGATCATCTTAACTATGCACCCTACCCCACCCACCAATACTGCCCCGATCATCTTAACTATGCCACCCTACCCCACCCACCAATACTGCCTCGATCATCTTAACTATGCCACCCTACCCCATCCCATCACACACCTCTGCCGCAAACCTACATTCACTGAGAACCAATCACTTTCCTCTCTTCCTACACGTACACATGCCTTACATCCTCGATAAAAACTTTTCACTGCTTCTAACAACTTGCCTCCCACACCATATATTCTTAATACCTTCCACAGAGCATCTCTATCAACTCTATCATATGCCTTCTCCAGATCCATAAATGCTACATACAAATCCATTTGCTTTTCTAAGTATTTCTCACATACATTCTTCAAAGCAAACACCTGATCCACACATCCTCTACCACTTCTGAAACCACAGTGAGTGCGTTCTCTTGGAGGGCTTATTAGTATGTGTCCTG
Organism: Panulirus ornatus; assembly: GCF_036320965.1. Taxonomy (NCBI): domain Eukaryota; kingdom Metazoa; phylum Arthropoda; class Malacostraca; order Decapoda; family Palinuridae; genus Panulirus; species Panulirus ornatus. The sequence continues at coordinate 9,223,137 of NC_092266.1, read as the reverse complement.
GGAGCAACTATGGCGTTCCCTAGGATGGTTATGAGTACTCGCCCTGAGAGAAGTTTTGAGTGCGTGCCCTGGGAGAAGTTATGAGTACTCGCCCTGAGAGAAGTTTTGAGTGCGTGCCCTGGGAGAAGTTATGAGTACTCGCCCTGGGAGCAGCTATGAATGCGTACCCTGGGAGAAGTTATGAGTACTCGCCCTGAGAGAAGTTTTGAGTGCGTGCCCTGGGAGAAGTTATGAGTACTCGCCCTAGGGGAAGTTATGAGTACGTGCCCTGGGAGAAGTTATGAGTATGTGCCCTGGGAGAAGTTATGAGTATGTGCCCTGGGAGAAGTTATGAGTACGTGCCCTGGGAGAAGTTATGAGTATGTGCCCTGGGAGAAGTTATGAGTACGTGCCCTGGGAGAAGTTATGAGTATGTGCCCTGGGAGAAGTTATGAGTATGTGCCCTGGGAGAAGTTATGAGTACATGTTGTAGTATGTGAGTGAGAGTACGCTTCTGGTTGTATTATGTTACTGAGGTATTTATAACCAGTATGTCTGAACTAACATTTGATTATAGTTATGTCTTCATCCACACTATTGTGAGTGGGAAGGTTCCTCCACTCCCTCCCTCCCTCCTTCCTTCCTTCCTTCCCTCCCTCCCTCCCTCCTTCCCTCCTCCTTCCCTCCCTCCTTCCTCCCTCCCTCCTCTCCTGTGGATTGCCGGGAGTGTGAAAGGCTCGCTGACACCTGGACCTGGACCTGGAGAGGAACATACACAGTGCGCGCCTCGTCTTCACAGGATTGTGGAGGACCCTCCTGGCCCTCTGGCGGTCGCTTCCTGCCATACCCAGATTGGCTGGCATGAGGGTCTTGACTGTTACCTAGAGGGACACACATAGGATGCAGGCTGCTGGGGTGCCTCCTCTGGGTGACGATGGGAGACTTTCGTCAGTATTGTCTGCTGAAAATAGCACTATCTACGCTCTCATCGCGTCTGGCTGGTGTGGACACACTGAACTTAATTGATGACGGTATTAAGTTCCTGCAGCTGATGACGAAGGAAGATGTGAGAGATGATTCTATTAATGATTGGCAGGGAAGGTGATCCCACGTATTCCCAGCGTGTCATAAAAGGCGACCAAAGGGGGCGAGAGGGTGGGGGGGGGGGGGGGGGGGGGCTGGAAACCTCCCCTTCTTGTATTTCAATTTCTAAAAAGGAAAACAGAAGGAGTCACGAGGGAAGTGTTCATCCTCCTCGAAGGCTCAGATTGGGGTGTCTAAATGTGTGTGGATGTAACCAAGATGTGAAAAAAGGAGAGATAGGTAGTATGTTTGAGGAAAGGAACCTGGATGTTTTGGCTCTGAGTGAAACGAAGCTCAAGGGTAAAGGGGAAGAGTGGTTTGGAAAAGTCGGGGACAAGAGCTAATGACGAAGTAGCGCTAATTCTGAAGCAGGAGTTGTGTGAGTATGTGATAGAGTGTAACGCAGTAAATTCAAGATCGATGAGGGTAAAAGTGAAAGTTGATGGAGAGAGATGGGTGATTATTGGTGCATATGCACCTAGGCATGAGAAGAAAGATCATGAGAGGCAAGTGTTTTGGGAGCAGCTGAGTGAGTGTGTTAGTAGTTTTGATGCACGAAACCGAGTTATAGTGATGGGTGATTTGAATGCAAAGGTGAGTAATGTGGCAGTTGAGGGAATAATTGGTATACATGGGGTGTTCAGTGTTGTAAATGGAAATGGTGAAGAACTTGTGGATTTGTGTGCTGAAAAATTACTGATGATTGGTCGGTCTGCGGCAGGGGTGTGTGATTTTTCCATGGTTGTTTAATTTGTTTATGGATGGGGTTGTTAAGGAGGTTAATGCAAGAGTTTTGGAGAGAGGGGCAAGTATGCAGTCTGTTGTGGATGAGAGAGCTTGGGAAGTGAGTCAGTTGTTGCTCTCCGATGATACACCGCTGGTGGCTGATTCGAGTGAAAAACTGTAGAAGTTGGTGACAGAGTTTGGTAAAGCGTGTGAAAAAGGAAGAAAGTTGAGAGTAAATGTGAATAAGAGCAAGGTTATTAGGTTCAGAAGGGCTGAGGGACAAGCTAATTGGGATGTGAGTTTGAAGGGAGAAAAATTGAAGGGAGTGAACTGTTTTAGATATCTGCGAGTGAACTTAGCAGTGAATGGAACCATGGAAGCGGAAGTGAGTCACAGGGTGGAGTAGGGGGCGAAGGTTCTGGGAGCCATGAAGAATGTGGAGAAGAAAAGAACGTTATCTCGGAGAGCAAAAATGGATATGTTTGAAGGAATAGTGGTTCCAACAATGTTATATGGTTGCGAGGGATGGCCTATAGATAGGGTTGTACGGAGGAGGGTGGATATGTTGGAAATGAAATGTATGAGGACAATATGTGGTGTGAGGTGGTCTGAACGAGTAAGTAATGTAAGGATAAGAGAAATGTGTGGAAATAAGAAGAGCATGGTTGAGAGAGCAGAAAAGGGTGTGTTGCAATGGATTGGGCATATGGAGAGAATGAGTGAGGAAAGGTTGACAAAGAGGATATATGTGTCAGAGGTGGAGGGAACAGGGAGAAGCGGGAGACCAAATTGGAGGTGAAAGGATGGAGTGAAAAACATTTTGAGCGATCGGGACCTGAACATGCAAGAGGGTAAGAGACGTACAGGGAATAGTGAATTGAACGATGTGGTATATCGGGGTCACCTTGCTGTCATTGGACTGAACCAGGGCATGTGAAGCGTCTGGGGTAAACCATGGAAAGGTCTGTGGGGCCTGGATGTGGATAGGGAAGTGTGGTTTCGGTGCATTACACATGACAGCTAGAGACTGAGTGTGAATGAATGTAGCCTTTTTGTCTGTTTCACTGGCGCTACCTCGCTGAAGTAGGGGATAGCAATGTTGTTTCCTCTTGGGGGCGGGGTAGCGCCAGGAATGGATAAAGGCAAGCTAGTATGAATATGTAATATGTACATGTGTATATATGTATGTGTGATATGTACATGTAAATATATGTATATTTGCGAGTGTGGGCGGGAAACCTCACCCCACCCTCCTCCCTAGATGTATTTAAAATTCTAAAAAGGGAAACAGAAGAAGGAGTCATGCGGGGGGGGGGGGGTGCTCATCCTCCTCGAAGGCTCAGATTGGGGTGTCTAAATGTGTGTGGATGTAACCAAGGTGAGAAAAAAAGAGAGATAGGTGGTATGTTCGAGGAAAGGAACCTGGATGTTTTGGCTCTGAGTGAAACGAAGCTCAAGGGTCAAGGGGAAGAGTGGTTTGGGAATGTCTTGGGAGTAAAGTCAGGGGTTGATGAGAGGACAAGAGCAAGGGAAGGAGTAGCGCTACTCCTGAATCAGGAGTTGTGGGAGTATGTGATAGAGTGTAAGAAAGTAAACTCTAGATTGATATGGGTAAAACTGAAAGTTGATGGAGAGAGGTGGGTGATTATTGGTTCCTATGCACCTAGGCATGAGAAGAAAGGTCATGAGAGGCAAGTGTTTTGGCAGCAGCTGAGTGAGTGTGTTAGCAGCTTTGATGCACAAGACCGGGTTATAGTGAAGGGTGATTTGAATGCAAAGGTGAGGGAATAATTGGTGTACATGGGGTGTTCAGTGTTGTAAATGGAAATGGTAAAGAGCTTGTAGATTTGTGCGCTGAAAAAGGACTGGTGATTTGGAATACCTGGTTTAAAAAGAGAGATATACATATGTATACGTATGTAAATTGGAGAGATGGCCAGAGAGCGTTATTGGATTACGTGTTAACTGATAGGCGCGAGAAAGAAAGACTTTTGGATGTTAATGTGCTGAGAGGTGCAACTGGAGGGATGTCTGATCATTATCTTGTGGAGGCGAAGATGAAGATTTGTAAAGGTTTTCAGAAAAGAAGAGAGAATGTTGGGGTGAAGAGAGTGGTGAGAGCAAGTGAGCTTGGGAAGGAGACCTGTGTGAGGAAGTACTAGGAGAGACTGAGTACAGAATGGAAAAAGGTGAGAACAAAGGAGGTAAGGGGAGCGAGGGAGGAATGGGATGTATTTAGGGAAGCAGTGATGGCTGGCGCAAAAAAATGCTTTTCGCATGAGAAGCGTGGGAGGTGGGCAGATTAGAAAGGGTCGTGAGTGGTGCGATGAAGAAGTAAGAGTATTAGTGAAAGAGAAGAGAAAGGCATTTGGAGGAGTTTTGCAGGGAAATAATACAAATGACTGGGAGATGAAAAAAGAAAGAGGCAGGAGGTCAAGAGAAAGGTGCAAGAGGTGAAAGAGAGGGCAAATGAGAGTTGGTGTGAGAGAGTATCATTAAATTATAGGGAGAAAAAAAAAGATGTTTTGGAAGGAGGTAAATAAAGTGCATAAGACAAGGGAACAAATGGGAATATCAGTAAAGGGGGCTAATGGGGAGGTGATAACAAGTAGTGGTGATGTGAGAAGGAGATGGAGTGAGTATTTTGAAGGTTTGTTGAATGTGTTTGATGATAGAGTGGCAGATATAGGGTGTTTTGGTCGAGGTGGTGTGCGAAGTGAGAGGGTTAGAGAGAATGATTTGGTAAACAGAGAAGAGGTAGTGAAACCTTTTCGGAAGATGAAAGCCGGCAAGGCAGCAGGTTTGGATAGTATTGCAGTGGAATTTATCAAAAAATGTGGTGAATGTGCTGTTGTCTGGTTGGTAAGCTTATTTAATGTATGTAAGACTCATGGTGAGGTGCCTGAGGATTGGCGGAATGCGTGCATAGTGCCATTGTACAAAGGCAAAGGGGATAAGAGTGAGTGCACAAATTACAGAGGTATAAGTTTGTTGAGTATTCCTGGTAAATTATATGGGAGGATATTGATTGAGAGGGTGAAGGCATGTACAGAGCATCAGATTGGGGAAGAGCAGTTGTAGAGAATGTGTGGATCAGGTGTTTGCTTTGAAGAATGTACGTGAGAAATACTTGGAAAAGCAAATGGATTTGCATGTAGCATTTATGAATCTGGAGAAGGCATATGACAGAGTTGATAGAGATGCTCTGTGGAAGGGATTAAGAATATATGGTGTGGGAGGCAAGTTGTTAGAAGCAGTGAAAAGTTTTAATCGAGGATATAAGGCTTGTGTACGAGTAGGAAGAGAGGAAAGTGATTGGTTCTCAGTGAATGTCGGTTTGCGGCAGGGGTGCGTGATGTCTCCATGGTTGTTTAATTTGTTTATGGATGGGCTTGTTAGGGAAGTGAATGCAAGAGCTTTGGAGAGTGGGGCAAGTATGCAGTCTGTTGTGGATGAGAGAGCTTGGGAAGTGAGTCAGTTGTTGTTCGCTGGTGATACAACGCTGGTGGCTGATTCGTGTGAGAAACTGCAGAAGCTGGTGAGTGAGTTTGGTAAAGTGTGTGAAAGAAGAAAGCTGAGAGTGAATGTGAATAAGAGCAAGGTTATTAGGTACAGTAGGGTTGAGGGACTAGTCAATTGGGAGGTAAGTTTGAATGGAGAGAAACTGAAGGAAGTGAAGTGTTTTAGATATTTGGAAGTGGATTTAGCAGCGGATGGAACCATGGAACCTGAAGTGAGTCATGGGGTGGGGGAGGGGGCGAAAGTTCTGGGAGCGCTGAAAAATATTTGTAAGGCGAGAACATTATCTCGAAAAGCAAAAATGGGTATGTTTGAAGGAATAGTGGTTCCAAGAATGTTATATGGTTGCGAGGCGTGGGCTATGGATAGAGTTGTGCGCAGGAGGATGGATGTGCTGGAAATGAGATGTTTGAGGACAATATGTGGTGTGAGGTGGTTTGATCGAGTAAGTAATGAATGATGAGGCAGCAGTAGTCTGCTGGTATGATCACATGGTGTACACATCATACTAGCCTGAGCGATGATGATGAGGCAGCAGTAGTCTGCTGGTATGATCACATGGTGTACACATCATACTAGCCTGAGCGATGATGATGAGGCAGCAGTAGTCTGCTGGTATGATCACATGGTGTACACATCATACTAGCCTGAGCGATGATGAGGCAGCAGTAGTCTGCTGGTATGATCACATGGTGTACACATCATACTAGCCAGCCAAATGGTCATCGCAGAAAGATAAGAACAGGAAGATAATTATCCTGACATGATATCACATACAGATATAACATGTAGTCAGTGAAGTGTTCTTGAGCACAACACAACACAAGATTTATATAAAAGAATAAAATGAAACATTTCTTGTAATATTGTTATGTCTGCTTGGATGACCTTACAGGTCCTGGTCGTGCACAGTGCAGGTATTGTTCACTGGAGTCAAGATGTGTGATCTGGTCAGATGTTTGAGGTTGGTGTGGAAGCATGTCTTCCTTGTTTCATATCTTACATGTTCTGTTGTTAGTATTGATGAACTACCAAATGATGAGTTAGCTCGTCAGGTGAACATGAACCATGAATGATGGTTCTGTAGGTCATGCATGCTGAACCAATCATTGTGGTTGTTAATAATGTAGTAATGACCAAATGTCGGGTTGTTGGGACAACCAGATGGTGGAACTCTCAGTAAGACATGAGCAACGAAATGAGGTTGTTCGTAGCGCGTTAACAACCGAGGAGTTGTTGTTGGTGGTTAACTAACAATGCTTAACCTTAACACCGCTAAGCTTAACCTTAACATCATGTATTAAAGCTTTACCTTAACATCACATCGCTAAGCTTAACCTCAACATCATATGTCAAAGCTTGAGCTGAACATCACATCGTTAAGACGAACTTGCTTGACCACACAACGTCCATTGTACACATGTGTGGAGCCAGTAGACGACTGAACCAGGAAGTGATGTTATGAGGGAAGTCCCTCACACCTGACACTCTCACACACACACCACACACACACACACACACACACACCACACACACACACACACACTTG
>NC_092266.1:9203781-9211281 GCF_036320965.1 Panulirus ornatus | reverse complement strand
AGGATGATCAATATTCTCAGTAGTAGAATTATCAATATTCTCGGTAGTAGGATGATCAATATTCTCTGTAGTAGGATGATCAATATTCTAGGTAGTATGATGATCAATATTCTAGGTAGTAGGATGATGAATATCCTCAGTAGTAGGATGATCAATATTCTCAGTAGTAGGATGATCAATATTCTCAGTAGTAGGATGATCAATATTCTCAGTAGTAGGATGATCAATATTCTCTGTAGTAGGATGATCAATATTCTCAGTAGTAGGATGATCAATATTCTCAGTAGTAGAATGATCAATATTCTCTGTAGTAGGATGATCAATATTCTCAGTAGTAGAATGATCAATATTCTCAGTAGTAGGATGATCAATATTCTCGGTAGTAGAATTATCAATATTCTCGGTAGTAGGATGATCAATATTCTAGGTAGTAGGATGATGAATATCCTCTGTAGTAGGATGATCAATATTCTCAGTAGTACGATGATCAATATTCTCAGTAGTACGATGATCAATATTCTCTGTAGTAGGATGATCAATATCCTCAGTAGTAGGATGATCAATATTCTCAGTAGTAGGATGATCAATATTCTCTGTAGTAGGATGATCAATATCTCAGTAGTAGGATGATCAATATTCTCAGTAGTAGGATGATCAATATTCTCAGTAGTAGGATGATCAATATTCTCAGTAGTAGGATGATCAATATTCTAGGTAGTAGGATGATCAATATTCTCTGTAGTAGGATGATCAATATTCTCAGTAGTAGATGATCAATATTCTCAGTAGTAGGATGATCAATATTCTCAGTAGTAGGATGATCAATATTCCTCAGTAGTAGGATGATCAATATTCTCAGTAGTAGGATGATCAATATTCTCAGTAGTAGGATGATCAATATTCTCAGTAGTAGAATGATCAATATTCTCTGTAGTAGGATGATCAATATTCTCAGTAGTAGAATGATCAATATTCTCAGTAGTAGGATGATCAATATTCTCGGTAGTAGAATTATCAATATTCTCGGTAGTAGGATGATCAATATTCTAGGTAGTAGGATGATGAATATCCTCTGTAGTAGGATGATCAATATTCTCAGTAGTACGATGATCAATATTCTCAGTAGTAGGATGATCAATATTCTCTGTAGTAGGATGATCAATATCCTCAGTAGTAGGATGATCAATATTCTCAGTAGTAGGATGATCAATATTCTCTGTAGTAGGATGATCAATATCCTCAGTAGTAGGATGATCAATATTCTCAGTAGTAGGATGATCAATATCCTCAGTAGTAGGATGATCAATATTCTCAGTAGTAGGATGATCAATATGGTCAATATTCTCTGTAGTAGGATGATCATTATTCTCAGTAGTAGGATGATCAATATTCTCTGTAGTAGGTTGATCAATATTCTCAGTAGTAGGATGATCAACTTTCTCAGTAGTAGGATGATCAATATTCCCTGTAGTAGGATGATCAATATTCTCAGTAGTAGGATGATCAATATTCTCAGTAGTAGGATGATCAATATTCTCAGTAGTAGGATGATCAATATTCTCAGTAGTAGGATGATCAATATTCTCTGTAGTAGGATGATCAATATCCTCAGTAGTAGGATGATCAATATTCTAGGTAGTAGGATGATGAATATCCTCTGTAGTAGGATGATCAATATTCTCAGTAGTAGAATGATCAATATTCTCTGTAGTAGGATGATCAATATTCTCTGTAGTAGGATGATCATTATTCTCAGTAGTAGGATGATCAATATTCTCTGTAGTAGGATGATCAATATTCTCAGTAGTAGGATGATCAACTTTCTCAGTAGTAGGATGATCAATATTCTCTGTAGTAGGATGATCAATATTCTCAGTAGTAGGATGATCAATATTTTCAATAGTAGGATGATCAATAGTTTCAGTAGAAGGATGATTAATATTTCAAGTAGTAGGATGATCAATATCCTCTGTAGTAGGATGATCAACTTTCTCAGTAGTAGCTCAGGGAAACTCATTAATACTTTTATGGAGATCTGGTCGACGTTGTCAGCTGTAGGATGATGAACACTTCCTGGGGGGGGGGGGGGTGACTGGTCATCTCTGAGGGGAAGAGGCAGGAGGAGGAGGAGGAGGCTGGTCCACAGTCTATTGGGAAGGGAGACAATGGTCTGGTACAGGGTACCATGTCTCTGTGGATGGGGCTCACTCATGTGAGTGTGGATGGGGCTCACTCATGTGAGTGTGGATGGGGCTCACTCGTGTAGGTGTGGATTGGGCTCACTCGTGTGGGTGTTAATGGGGCTCACTCAATTGGGTGTGGATTGGGCTCACTCGTGTGGGTGTGGATGGGGCTCACTCATGTGGGTGTGGATGGGGCTCACTCATGTGGGTGTGGATGGGGTTCACTCATGTGGGTGTGGATGGGGCTCACTCATGTGAGTGTGGATGGGGCTCACTCATGTGAGTGTGGATGGGGCTCACTCGTGTAGGTGTGGATGGGGCTCACTCGTGTGGGTGTGGATGGGGCTCACTCAATTGGGTGTGGATTGGGCTCACTCGTGTGGGTGTGGATGGGGCTCACTCATGTGGGTGTGGATGGGACTCACTCGTGTGGGTGTGGATGGGGTTCACTCATGTGGGTGTGGATGGGGCTCACTCGTGTAGGTGTGGATTGGGCTCACTCGTGTGGGTGTGGATGGGTCTCACTCATGTGAGTGTGGATGGGGCTCACTCATGTGAGTGTGGATGGGGCTCACTCAGTTGGGTGTGGATTGGGCTCACTCGTGTGGGTGTGGATGGGGCTCACTCATGTGGGTGTGGATGGGGCTCACTCGTGTAGGTGTGGATTGGGCTCACTCGTGTGGGTGTGGATGGGGCTCACTCGTGTAGGTGTGGATTGGGCTCACTCATGTGGGTGTGGATGGGGCTCACTCATGTGGGTGTGGATGGGGCTCACTCGTGTAGGTGTGGATTGGGCTCACTCGTGTGGGTGTGGATGGGGCTCACTCGTGTAGGTGTGGATTGGGCTCACTCGTGTGGGTGTGGATGGGGCACACTCATGTGGGTGTGGATGGGGCTCACTCATGTGGATGTGGATGGGGCTCACTCATGTGGGTGTGGATGGGGCTCACTCATGTGGGTGTGGATGGGCTCACTCGTGTGGGTGTGGATCGGGCTCACTCGTGTGGGTGTGGATTGGGCTCACTCATTTGGGTGTGGATGGTGCTCACTCGTGTGGGTGTGGATGGGGCTCACTCGTGTGGGTGTGGATGGAGTTCACTCATGTGGGTGTGGATGGGGCTCACTCGTGTGGGTGTGGATGGGGCTCACTCATTTGGGTGTGGATGGGGCTCACTCGTGTGGGTGTGGATGGAGTTCACTCATGTGGGTGTGGATGGGGCTCACTCGTGTGGGTGTGGATTGGGCTCACTCATTTGGGTGTGGATGGGGCTCACTCGTGTGGGTGTGGATGGAGTTCACTCATGTGGGAGTGGATGGGGTTCACTCATGTGGGTGTGGATGGGGCTCACTCATGTTGGTGTGGATGGGGTTCACTTATATGGGTGTGGATGAGGCTCACTCATGTTTGTGTGGATGGGGTTCACTCATGTGGGTGTGGATGGGGTTCACTCATGTGGGTGTAGATGGGGCTCACTCATGTGGTCGTTCATTCACTCTATCTTCATGTGGAGAGTTCGAAAGTTGGGTGAGGCAGGAGGAGGGTCATCATGACCCATGCCCTGGATCATGATGACCTCGCCCCATCATGACCCATGCCCTGGATCATGATGACCTCGCCCCATCATGACCCATGCCCTGGATCATGATGACCTCGCCCCATCATGACCCATGCCCTAGATCATGATGACCTCGCCCCATCATGACCCATGCCCTGGATCATGATGACCTCGCCCCATCATGACCCATGCCCTGGATCATGATGACCTCGCCCCATCATGACCCATGCCCTGGATCATGATGACCTCGCCCCATCATGACCCATGCCCTGGATCATGATGACCTCGCCCCATCATGACCCATGCCCTGGATCATGATGACCTCGCCCCATCATGACCCATGCCCTGGATCATGTTGACCTTGCCCCATCATGACCCATACCCTGGATCATGATGACCTCGCCCCATCATGACCCATGCCCTGGATCATGATGACCTCGCCCCATCATGACCCATACCCTGGATCATGATGACCTCGCCCCATCATGACCCATGCCCTGGATCATGATGACCTCGCCCCATCATGACCCATGCCCTGGATCATGTTGACCTCGCCCCATCATGACCCATGCCCTGGATCATGATGACCTCGCCCCATCATGACCCATGCCCTGGATCATGTTGACCTCGCCCCATCATGACCCATGCCCTGGATCATGTTGACCTCGCCCCATCATGACCCATGCCCTGGATCATGTTGACCTCGCCCCATCATGACCCATGCCCTGGATCATGATGACCTCGCCCCAACATGACCCATACCCTGGATCATGATGACCTCGCCCCGTCATGACCTGACCCCAGCCGTGGCCCTGTATACTGCTCTCGCCTCATGTACCACATCTACCACCCATGTCCTCCACGTCAGGTACCCACACGTCGGAGGTGCTCATGGTAGTGATGATCCATACAGCCACCTTCATGTCCCTCATGATGTGGTGGTCATGCTACCCCCACCCACTAGGAAGCATGACCCACCACCAGAGATCATCAGGAACTACCCCCACCCACTAGGAAGCATGACCCACCACCAGAGATCATCAGGAGCTACCCCCACCCACTAGGAAGCATGACCCACCACCAGAGATCATCAGGAACTACCCCCCACCCACTGGGAAGCATGACCACCACCAGAGATCATCAGGAACTACCCCCACCCACTGGGAAGCATGACCCACCACCAGAGATCATCAGGAACTACCCCTACCCACTGGGAAGCATGACCACCACCAGAGATCATCAGGAGCTACCCCCACCCACTGGGAAGCATGACCCACCACCAGAGATCATCAGGAACTACCCCCACCCACTGGGAAGCATGACCCACCACCAGAGATCATCAGGAGATACCCCTACCCACTGGGAAGCATGACCACCACCAGAGATCATCAGGAGCTACCCCCACCCACTGGGAAGCATGACCCACCACCAGAGATCATCAGGAGCTACCCCCACCCACTGGGAAGCATGACCACCACCAGAGATCATTAGGAACTACCCCCACCCACTGGGAAGCATGACCACCACCAGAGATCATCAGGAGCTACCCCCACCCACTGGGAAGCATGACCCACCACCAGAGATCATCAGGAACTACCCCCACCCACTGGGAAGCATGACCCACCACCAGAGATCATCAGGACCTACCCCCACCCACTGGGAACCATGACCCACCACCAGAGATCATCAGAAGCTACCCCCACCCACTGGGAAGCATGACCCACCACCACCAGAGATCATCAGGAACTACCCCTACCCACTGGGAAGCATGACCCACCACCAGAGATCATCAGGAACTACCCCCACCCACTGGGAAGCATGACCCACCACCAGAGATCATCAGGAGCTACCCCACCCACTGGGAAGCATGACCCACCACCAGAGATCATCAGGAGCTACCCCCACCCACTGGGAAGCATGACCCACCACCAGAGATCATCAGGAACTACCCCCACCCACTGGGAAGCATGACTTCCACCACCAGAGATCATCAGGAGCTACCCCCACCCACTGGGAAGCATGACCCACCACCAGAGATCATCAGGAACTACCGCCACCCACTGGGAAGCATGACCCACCACCAGAGATCATCAGGAGCTACCCCCACCCACTGGGAAGCATGACCCACCACCAGAGATCATCAGGAGCTACCCCCACCCACTGGGAAGCATGACCCACCACCAAAGATCATCAGGAACTACCCCTACCCACTGGGAAGTATGACCCACCACCAGAGATCATCAGGAGCTCACCCCACCCACTGGGAAGCATGACCCTCACCAGAATTCATCAGGAGCTACCCCCACCCACTGGGAAGCATGACCCACCACCAGAGATCATCAGGAACTACCCCTGCCCACTGGGAAGCATGACCCACCACCAGAGATCATCAGGAGCTACCCCCACCCACTGGGAAGCATGACCCCACAAGGGATCATCAGGAGCTACCCCCACCCACTGGGAAGCATGACCCACCACCAGAGATCATCAGGAGCTACCCCCACCCACTGGGAAGCATGACCCACCACCAGAGATCATCAGGAGCTACCCCCACCCACTGGGAAGCATGACCACCACCAGAGATCATCAGGAGCTACCCCCACCCACTGGGAAGCATGACCCACCACCACCAGAGATCATCAGGAACTACCCCTGCCCACTGGGAAGCATGACCCACCACCAGAGATCATCAGGAACTACCCCCACCCACTGGGAAGCATGACCCACCACCAGAGATCATCAGGAGCTACCCCTACCCACTGGGAAGCATGACCACCACCAGAGATCATCAGGAGCTACCCCTACCCACTGGGAAGCATGACCCACCACCAGAGATCATCAGGAGCTACCCCCACCCACTGGGAAGCATGACCCACCACCAGAGATCATCAGGAGCTACCCCCACCCACTGGGAAGCATGACCCACCACCAGAGATCATCAGGAGCTACCCCCACCCACTGGGAAGCATGACCCACCACCAGAGATCATCAGGAGCTACCCCCACCCACTGGGAAGCATGACCCACCACCAGAGATCATCAGGAACTACCCCACCCACTGGGAAGCATGACCCCACCACCAGAGATCATCAGGAGCTACCCCCACCCACTGGGAAGCATGACCCACCACCAGAGATCATCAGGAGCTACCCCCACCCACTGGGAAGCATGACCCACCACCAGAGATCATCAGGAGCTACCCCCACCCACTGGGAAGCATGACCCACCACCAGAGATCATCAGGAGCTACCCCCTCCCACTGGGAAGCATGACCCACCACCAGAGATCATCAGGAAGCTACCCCACCCACTGGGAAGCATGACCCACCACCAGAGATCATCAGGAGCTACCCCAACCCACTGGAAGCATGACCCACCACCAGAGATCATCAGACCTACCCCCACCCACTGGAAGCATGACCCCTACACCAGAGATCATAGGAGCTACCCCCACCCACTGGGAAGCATGGACCCACCACCAGAGATCATCAGGAACTACCCCTACCCACTGGGAAGCATGACCACCACCAGAGATCATCAGGAGCTACCCCCACCCACTGGGAAGCATGACCCCCACAGAGATCATCAGGAGCTACCCCCACCCACTGGGAAGCATGACCCACCACCAGGAGATCATCAGGAGCTACCCCCACCCACTGGGAAGCATGACCACCACCAAGATCATCAGGAGCTACCCCTACCCACTGGGAAGCATGACCCCCACCAGAGATCATTAGGAGCTACCCCTACCCATGGGAAGCAT
>NC_092266.1:9188781-9196281 GCF_036320965.1 Panulirus ornatus | reverse complement strand
ACCAGAAGCCTCCAGGTCTGGGTGGTGGAGTCAGCAGCTTCCAGGTCATGGATGATGGGACCAGAAGCCTCCAGGTCAAGGGTGGTGGAGTCAGCAGCTTCCAGGTCATGGATGATGGGACCAGAAGCCTCCAGGTCAAGGGTGGTGGAGTCAGCAGCTTCCAGGTCATGGATGATGGGACCAGAAGCCTCCAGGTCAAGGGTGGTGGAGTCAGCAGCTTCCAGGTCATGGATGATGGGACCAGAAGCCTCCAGGTCAAGGGTGGTGGAGTCAGCAGCTTCCAGGTCATGGATGATGGGACCAGAAGCCTCCAGGTCAAGGGTGGTGGAGTCAGCAGCTTCCAGGTCATGGATGATGGGACCAGAAGCCTCCAGGTCAAGGGTGGTGGAGTCAGCAGCTTCCAGGTCATGGATGATGGGACCAGAAGCCTCCAGGTCAAGGGTGGTGGAGTCAGCAGCTTCCAGGTCATGGATGATGGGACCAGAAGCCTCCAGGTCAAGGGTGGTGGAGTCAGCAGCTTCCAGGTCATGGATGATGGGACCAGAAGCCTCCAGGTCAAGGGTGGTGGAGTCAGCAGCTTCCAGGTCATGGATGATGGGACCAGAAGCCTCCAGGTCAAGGGTGGTGGAGTCAGCAGCTTCCAGGTCATGGATGATGGGACCAGAAGCCTCCAGGTCAAGGGTGGTGGAGTCAGCAGCTTCCAGGTCATGGATGATGGGACCAGAAGCCTCCAGGTCAAGGGTGGTGGAGTCAGCAGCTTCCAGGTCATGGATGATGGGACCAGAAGCCTCCAGGTCAAGGGTGGTGGAGTCAGCAGCTTCCAGGTCATGGATGATGGGACCAGAAGCCTCCAGGTCAAGGGTGGTGGAGTCAGCAGCTTCCAGGTCATGGATGATGGGACCAGAAGCCTCCAGGTCAAGGGTGGTGGAGTCAGCAGCTTCCAGGTCATGGATGGTGGGACCAGAAGCCTCCAGGTCTGGGTGGTGGAGTCAGCAGCTTCCAGGTCATGGATGATGGGACCAGAAGCCTCCAGGTCAAGGGTGGTGGAGTCAGCAGCTTCCAGGTCATGGATGATGGGACCAGAAGCCTCCAGGTCAAGGGTGGTGGAGTCAGCAGCTTGCAGGTCATGGATGATGGGACCAGAAGCCTCCAGGTCAAGGGTGGTGGAGTCAGCAGCTTCCAGGTCATGGATGATGGGACCAGAAGCCTCCAGGTCAAGGGTGGTGGAGTCAGCAGCTTGCAGGTCATGGATGATGGGACCAGAAGCCTCCAGGTCAAGGGTGGTGGAGTCAGCAGCTTCCAGGTCATGGATGATGGGACCAGAAGCATCCAGGTCAAGGGTGGTGGAGTCAGCAGCTTCCAGGTCATCACTTATCACAGAACCCCACCATCACCACCAGAGGCCACGACAACACTACATGAATCCCCACCATCACCACCAGAACCCCCACCATCACCACCAGAACCCCCACCATCACAACCATAGGGTCAGACATCACCACCCGAACCCCCACCATCACCAACAGAACTCCCACCATCACCACCAGAACCCCCACCATCACCACCAGAACCCCCACCATCACCACCAGAGGCTCCACCATCACCACCAGAGGCTCCACCATCACCACCAGAGCCGCCACCATCACCACCAGAGGCGCCACCATCACCACCAGAGGCTCCACCATCACCACCAGAACCCCCACCATCACCACCAGAACCCCCACCATCACCACCAGAGGCTCCACCATCACCACCAGAGGCTCCACCATCACCACCAGAGGCTCCACCATCACCACCAGAGGCGCCACCATCACCACCAGAGGCTCCACCATCACCACCAGAGGCGCCACCATCACCACCAGAGGCTCCACCATCACCACCAGAGGCTCCACCATCACCACCAGAACCCCCACCATCACCACCAGAGGCTCCACCATCACCACCAGAACCCCCACCATCACCACCAGAGGCTCCACCATCACCACCAGAGGCTCCACCATCACCACCAGAGGCTCCACCATCACCACCAGAGGCTCCACCATCACCACCAGAGGCGCCACCATCACCACCAGAGGCTCCACCATCACCACCAGAGGCTCCACCATCACCACCAGAGGCTCCCACCATCACCACCAGAGGCTCCACCATCACCACCAGAGGCTCCACCATCACCACCAGAGGCTCCACCATCACCACCAGAGGCGCCACCATCACCACCAGAGGCGCCACCATCACCACCAGAGGCTCCACCATCACCACCAGAGGCTCCACCATCACCACCAGAACCCCCACCATCACCACCAGAGGCGCCACCATCACCACCAGAGGCTCCACCATCACCACCAGAGGCTCCACCATCACCACCAGAGGCTCCACCATCACCACCAGAGGCTCCACCATCACAGCCTGAAACCCACCATCACCACCAGAGCCGCCACCATCACCACCAGAACCCCCACCATCACCACCAGAGGCTCCACCATCACCACCAGAACCCCCACCATCACCACCAGAGGCTCCACCATCACCACCAGAGGCTCCACCATCACCACCAGAGGCTCCCACCATCACCACCAGAGGCTCCACCATCACCACCAGAGGCTCCACCATCACCACCAGAACCCCCACCATCACCACCAGAGGCTCCACCATCACCACCAGAGGCTCCACCATCACCACCAGAACCCCCACCATCACCACCAGAGGCTCCACCATCACCACCAGAACCCCCACCATCACCACCAGAACCCCCACCATCACCACCAGAGGCTCCACCATCACCACCAGAGGCTCCACCATCACCACCAGAGGCTCCACCATCACCACCAGAGGCTCCACCATCACCACCAGAACCCCCACCATCACCACCAGAGGCTCCACCATCACCACCAGAACCCCCACCATCACCACCAGAGGCTCCACCATCACCACCAGAGGCTCCACCATCACCACCAGAGGCTCCACCATCACCACCAGAACCCCCACCATCACCACCAGAGGCTCCACCATCACCACCAGAGGCTCCACCATCACCACCAGAGGCTCCACCATCACCACCAGAGGCTCCACCATCACCACCAGAGGCTCCACCATCACCACCAGAACCCCCACCATCACCACCAGAGGCTCCACCATCACCACCAGAGGCTCCACCATCACCACCAGAGGCTCCACCATCACCACCAGAACCCCCACCATCACCACCAGAGGCTCCACCATCACCACCAGAGGCTCCACCATCACCACCAGAACCCCCACCATCACCACCAGAGGCTCCACCATCACCACCAGAACCCCCACCATCACCACCAGAACCCCCACCATCACCACCAGAGGCTCCACCATCACCACCAGAGGCTCCACCATCACCACCAGAGGCTCCACCATCACCACCAGAGGCTCCACCATCACCACCAGAACCCCCACCATCACCACCAGAGGCTCCACCATCACCACCAGAACCCCCACCATCACCACCAGAGGCTCCACCATCACCACCAGAGGCTCCACCATCACCACCAGAGGCTCCACCATCACCACCAGAACCCCCACCATCACCACCAGAGGCTCCACCATCACCACCAGAGGCTCCACCATCACCACCAGAGGCTCCACCATCACCACCAGAGGCTCCACCATCACCACCAGAGGCTCCACCATCACCACCAGAGGCTCCACCATCACCACCAGAGGCGCCACCATCACCACCAGAGGCTCCACCATCACCACCAGAGGCTCCACCATCACCACCAGAGGCTCCACCATCACCACCAGAGGCTCCACCATCACCACCAGAGGCTCCACCATCACCACCAGAGGCTCCACCATCACCACCAGAGGCGCCACCATCACCACCAGAGGCGCCACCATCACCACCAGAGGCTCCACCATCACCACCAGAGGCTCCACCATCACCACCAGAGGCGCCACCATCACCACCAGAGGCTCCACCATCACCACCAGAGGCGCCACCATCACCACCAGAGGCTCCACCATCACCACCAGAGGCCCCACCATCACCACCAGAGGCTCCACCATCACCACCAGAGGCTCCACCATCACCACCAGAGGCGCCACCATCACCACCAGAGGCTCCACCATCACCACCAGAGGCGCCACCATCACCACCAGAGGCTCCACCATCACCACCAGAGGCTCCACCATCACCACCAGAGGCTCCACCATCACCACCAGAGGCGCCACCATCACCACCAGAGGCTCCACCATCACAGCCTGAAACCCACCATCACCACCAGAGGCTCCACCATCACCACCAGAGCCGCCACCATCCCACCAGAGGCTCCACCATCACCACCAGAGGCGCCACCATCACCACCAGAGGCTCCACCATCACCACCAGAGGCGCCACCATCACCACCAGAGGCTCCACCATCACCACCAGAGGCTCCACCATCACCACCAGAGGCTCCACCATCACAGCCTGAAACCCACCATCACCACCAGAGGCTCCACCATCACCACTGTTTTTATTTTCTCTTTTCAGTGGTGATTGTTGCATAGATCTCCTCACGCTGAACTGAAGGTTCTGTATATATATATATATATATATATATATATATATATATATATATATATATATATATATATATATATATTTTCTTTTTTATTATACTTTGTCGCTGTCTCCCGCGTTAGCGAGGTAGCGCAAGGAAACAGACGAAAGAATGGCCCAACCCACCCACATACACATGTATATACATACATGTCCACACACGCACAATATACATACCTATACATCTCAATGTACACATATATATACACACACAGACATATACATATATACACATGTACATAATTCATACTGTCTGCCTTTATTTGTTCCCATCGCCACCTCGCCACACATGGAATAACAACCCCCTCCCCCCTCATGTGTGCGAGGTAGCGCTAGGAAAGACACCAAAGGCCCCATTCGTTCACACTCAGTCTCTAGCTGTCATGTTATAATGCACCGAAACCACAGCTCCCTTTCCACATCCAGGCCCCACACACTTTCCATGGTTTACCCCAGACGCTTCACATGCCCTGGTTCAATCCATTGACAGCACGTCGACCCCGGTATACCACATCGTTCCAATTCACTCTATTCCTTGCACGCCTTTCACCCTCCTGCATACTCAGGCCCCGATCACTCAAAACCTTTTTCACTCCATCTTTCCACCTCCAATTTGGTCTCCCTCTTCTCCTCGTTCCCTCCACCTCCGACACATATATCCTCTTGGTCAATCTTTCCCCACTCATTCTCTCCATGTGACCAAACCATTTCAAAACACCCTCTTCTGCTCTCTCAACCACGCTCTTTTTATTTCCACACATCTCTCTTACCCTTACGTTACTTACTCGATCAAACCACCTCACACCACATATTGTCCTCAAACATCTCATTTCCAGCACATCCATCCTCCTGCGCACAACTCTATCCATAGCCCACGCCTCGCAACCATACAACATTGTTGGAACCACTATTCCTTCAAACATACCCATTTTTGCTTTCCGAGATAATGTTCTCGACATCCAAACATTCTTCAAGGCTCCCAGAATTTTCGCCCCCTCCCCCACCCTATGATTCACTTCCGCTTCCATGGTTCCATCCGCTGCCAGATCCACTCCCAGATATCTAAAACACTTTACTTACTCCAGTTTTTCTCCATTCAAACTTACCTCCCAATTGACTTGACCCTCAACCCTACTGTACCTAATAACCTTGCTCTTATTTACATTTACTCTTAACTTTCTTCTTTCACACACTTTACCAAACTCAGTCACCAGCTTCTGCAGTTTCTTACATGAATCAGCCACCAGCGCTGTATCATCAGCGAACAACAACTGACTCACTTCCCAAGCTCTCTCATCCAGAACAGACTGCATACTTGCCCCTCTTTCTAAAACTCTTGCATTCACTTCCCTCACAACCCCATCCATAAACAAATTAAACAACCATGGAGACATCACACACCCCTGCCGCAAACCTACATTCACTGAGAACCAATCACTTTCCTCTCTTCCTACACGTACACATGCCTTACATCCTCGATAAAAACTTTTCACTGCTTCTAACAACTTGCCTCCCACACCATATATTCTTAATACCTTCCACAGAGCATCTCTATCAACTCTATCATATGCCTTCTCCAGATCCATAAATGCTACATACAAATCCATTTGCTTTTCTAAGTATTTCTCACATACATTCTTCAAAGCAAACACCTGATCCACACATCCTCTACCACTTCTGAAACCGCACTGCTCTTCCCCAATCTGATGCTCTGTACATGCCTTCACCCTCTCAATCAATACCCTCCCATATAATTTACCAGGAATACTCAACAAACTTATACCTCTGTAATTTGAGCACTCACTCTTATCCCCTTTGCCTTTGTACAATGGCACTATGCACGCATTCCGCCAATCCTCAGGCACCTCACCATGAATCATACATACATTAAATAACCTTACCAACCAGTCAACAATACAGTCAACCCCTTTTTTAATAAATTCAACTGCAATACCATCCAAATATATATATATTTTTTTTTTTTTTTTTCCCAAAAGAAGGAACAGAGAAGGGGGCCAGGTGAGGATATTCCCTCAAAGGCCCAGTTCTCTGTTCTTAACGCTACCTCGCTAACGCGGGAAATGGCGAATAGTTTGAAAGAAAAAGAAAAGAATATATATATATATATATATATATATATATATATATATATATATATATATATATATATATATATTTTTTCTTTTTTTTCTTTCTTTCTTTTAAACTATTTGCCATTTCCCGCGTTAGCGAGGTAGCGTTAAGAACAGAGGACTGGGCCTTTGAGGGAATATCCTCACCTGGCCCCCTTCTCTGTTCCTTCTTTTGGAAAATTAAAAAAAAAAATGAGAGGGGAGGATTTCCAGCCCCCCGCCCCCTCCCCTTTTACTCGCCTTCTACGACACGCAGAGAATACGTGGGAAGTATTCTTTCTCCCCTATCCCCAGGGATAATATACATATATATATATATATATATATATATATATATATATATATATATATATATATATATATATATATATATATATATATATATGTATATTATCCCTGGGGATAGGGGAGAAAGAATACTTCCCACGTATTCTCTGCGTGTCGTAGAAGGCGAGTAAACGGGAAAGTAGCCGGGTGGGGGGGAGATATCCTCCCCTCTTTGTTTGTTTTTTTTGTTGTTTTTTTTCAATTCTCCAAAAGAGGGAACAGACAGAGGGGCCAGGTGAGGATATTCCCTCAAAGGTCCAGTCCTCTGTTCTTAACGCTACCTCGCTAACGCTGTCATGTGTAATGCACCGAAACTGCAGCTCCCTTTCCACATCCAGGCCCAACAAAACTTTCCATGGTTTACCCCAGACGCTTCACATGCCCTGGTTCAATCCAATGACAGCACGTCGACCCCGGTATACCACATCGTTCCAATTCACTCTATTCCTTGCACGCCTTTCACCCTCC
>NC_092266.1:9101281-9178781 GCF_036320965.1 Panulirus ornatus | reverse complement strand
CTTTAAAATACTCACTCCATCTCCTCACTCCATCCCTACCTGTTATCACTTCCCCTTTTTGCTTCCTTCGCCGATGTTCCCATTTGTTCTCTTGTCTTTTGCACATTATTTTCTTCCAAATTATCTTTTTATCCTCCATAAAGTTTATTGATACTCTCACCAAAACTCTCATTTGCCCTCTTTTTCAACCCTTGCTTGCACCTTCTTCTTGGCCTCCTGCCACTTTCTTTTATACATCTAGTTACCTGCACTCCTTTCTTGAAAGTACCGACCAAATGCCTCTCTTTTGTTTCACTAACAACTTTACTTCTTCATACCACTGCTTATTACCCTTTCTAATCTGCCCACCTCCCACCTTATGCATGCCACATGCTTCTCTTGCACATGCCATCACTGCTTCCCTAAATACAAACCATTGCTTACCCACTCTCCTCACCTCATTTGCTCTCACCTTTTGCCATTCTACACTCAAATTTTCCTGGCTCTTCTTCACACAAGTCTCCTTTCCATGATCACTTACTCTCACCACTCTATTCTCCCCTACATTCACCCCCTATCTTTTTGCGAGCCTCTACAAATATTTACCTTCGCCTCCACAAGATAGTGATCAGACATCCCACCAGCTGCCCCTCTCAGCACATTTGCATCCAAAAGTCTCTCTTTCACACGCCTACCAGTTAACACGTAATCTAATAACGCACTTTGAGCATCTTTCGTACTGAAATACGTATAGTTGTCTACACTAGATGTTACAGTTATCTCTCCTATTTACTAACAATTGCTTTTGTTATGCATTGAATTGTTTTCAGTTTTCTTTACTGATTGATATATTCAGTTTTCTAAGTTACATTTTCCAAGATACATTATACTGTTTTGAAGAATCTTATTATCGTATGTTATAATATGAAATTTTGTTTATTAGATTATAAATAAATCAAAAGTCAATATTTATACTATCATTACAAATTACAGGAGGACAAAACATATGTAAGAGACAAAAAAAATTGATAGGAAACATTTGTATTAAGAACAGGAAAAATGTTGGCATTTGCTTACAAATGATGGAGGTTCAGTTGGCAACAACACTCTCATAATTGACCATCAAGAAATATGTGATAGAACGCTTCGGGTCAATCTATAATGTTAATCTGTACACATTACAATTATTAGAATACTTATGTTATATAATTAAGACCAATATATTGGCTAAAGATTTGTTAAGTAAGAGAGAGAGAACTCAATGTATCAAGTAAATTGTATTAGGATCAGAGAAAGCTCATGTTTGTTTTTGCTATTGTAAATATACTTTTATTGTAACTTTTTATGATTGTGGTTGGTATTGGACCAACATAACAAGAAGGTAAAGTATATATATAGATAATGTCAGTTGTTAGATGTTAGCCAGATGGTGAGGCAATTTATGTCTGGCCCATGTTAACTGAAGACATTATTTCAGTTCAGTGTTTTCATGTGCCTTTGTGTTGGTTATACACCTTTAATGTAAGTGATGAAGGGAACACGTAAGGTGGGTGCCTCCTGTCCGGGAAGACTCACGTGACCCAAGTATGGCGCATGTGTGACCAACCGTATGTAATATTCTGGATCATTACTCTGTCTACTGTATTCTGTTGTAATATTTGGAGAAGATTTCTCTAAAGCAGTACGTGTTTATATTTGTATATACATTTTGTTTACAGTGGCAGGTAACGTTAACCACTTGACTGCAAGCCAGGAGGTCCATTTTCTGTAGCGGTGTAGTGATGATGATGATGATGAGCAGTTGTTAACACAAGTCCAATGTGAGCCAGACACAAGGAATTGATCAGTCGTTGTCTTTATCATGATGAATGGAATCTGAAGATGTTGGAAATAGTGATGATGATGATGATGAGGGACACATCAGTGGAAAAATGACCAGAGACAGATTGAGGTTAGAATTTGAACATTAGAAAATGTAAAGAGAGACAGAACAAGAGAGGATTTAGGGTGTTAAAGAAGCAAGACTAAGGTAATTAGACATATAGAGAACAGGTACAAGAAGATACATTAGAGATAAAGATAATAGAGTAAGTCAGGTACGTGAGTTTATATAGAATACGAGGACTTTTTTTATTCAATATGACAAACTTGTAACTATTAATGAATGGGATGAAAGTGACTGGACTTTGTTGGTACTGAGTAAATGTTAGGGTAAGGCTAGAGAGACTTATGCATATCTTAGGATAATGGAATCAGTACATTAGAAGGCTGTTAAGGAAGTAGTTTTAAAAACTGTGAAATTGGACGCAGAAGTGTACAGAAGAAGGTTTTGTGATGTCAAGAAAATTAGTGGATGAACTCATCTTGAGATGGGCAGAGAGAGAGTGTGGAATGACACTTGATAGATGGTGTAAGTCTGAGGAAACAGAGACAAAGGAGGAATAGAGACAAGTAATCCTGCAAGAACAGTTCAAAAGTGGGATACAACCTGAAATATATTATGAAATATGTAAGAGTCGAGTGGAAAATGTGATGGAAACAGTCAGGATGGCTGAACAAATAGAATTAGCTAACCAATATTTTAAGAAAGAAATAATTAGGAAACAAAGTATGATAAGACAGAGTAATAGAAGGAATTATGACAAACCTCATAAATATCAACACTATTAAAATGTTAAACAGCTCACTCAACATTATTATATTGTGGAAAATCTACCTGTGAGCCACATAATAATGTCGGGAATAGACTACAAAGACAATACAGTTATTCAAGACTGAGTTCAGTTCAGTCATAATCCTAAAGTTAGTAGACATGAGAGACCACCAATGAAATGTTTAGGATGTGGAGAATTTGGTCATGATAAATATCAGCGTCAAAAATTACCAAAGACTATAGGATTCATTGTTGCTTGGGAACAGAAACATGATATTAGTGAGGTAGGAAGTAATGAGTATAATGTGAGTCAACCAAAATGTGCAATTTATGAGTCATATATTACTGAAGGAAAGGTTTTGGATATTCAGAGTTTTTTGGAGCGAGTCATAGTTTAATTTTGAAAGATGTATTAGAGTAGACAAAGGAGTCTTACTGCGGGGAAAAAATAGATGTAAAAGTGTTATGGTTAGGCAAGCCTATCCCATTGCATTATTTAAATCTTGAGAGTGGATTTCTGAGTGGCCTTGTAAAAGTTAGGATATGTGAGGAATTTCCTATGCCTAGAGTACACATGCTATTAGGGAAATATTTGACAGACAAATTAGTCCCAGAGTCTATTATGAGCAGTAATCCATTTGATGTAGATATTATTATAAAGGTGAACCACATGACAGATAAAACTGTACAAAATCAGACAGATAGTAATGTACAGTGTAGTGAAATGGTTTATCCAGTTTGTGTTGTGACCAGGTCAGTGTTGAAGAGAAGCTAAATATGATTTAGGTGAATCATCTAATGAAAAGTATGTAGCTAGAGATAATACTGTAGAATCTAGAAATGAGCAGAGCGCTGTAGAATTGAAAATTGATGTATTTCTATATTTTGTTGTGGACAAGGAAGAGTTGACAAAGTTACAGAAGGGTGATGAGAGTTTGAAAGAATGTTGGAGTGAAGCTGCTAGAAATGGGAATGAGAGTGATGTGTCAGTTGAATTTTTTATGTACAAAATGGTGTGTTAATGAGAAAATGGAGGCCTGCTCATGTTCCAGCATCTGATCCCTGAGAGGTCAGGAAGCAAATTGTTGTCCCAAAGGACATATTATTCCTTTATTTCATAGGTCTTGTTTGTCTGGACATTTGGGAGTTAGGAAGACAGATGATAGAATATTAACTCCTTTTTTATTGGCCATGTATGAAGAAACAGAGAAGAGGTAGTGAAAGCTTTGCAGAAAATGAAAGCCAGCAAGGCGGTGGGTTTGGATGGTATTGCAGTGGAATTTATTAAAAATGAGGGCTACTGGTTGTTGACTGGTTAGTGAGGATATTCAATGTATGTATGCCTCATGGTGAAGTGCCTAAGGATTGGCAGAATGCATGCAAAGTGCCATTGTCCAAAGGCAAAGGGGATAAAAGTGAGTGCTCAAATTATAGAGGTATAAGTTTGTTGAGTATTCCTGGGAAATTATATGGGAGGGTATTGATTGAGAGGGTGAAGGCATGTGCAGAGCATCAGATTGAGGAAGAGCAGTGCGGTTTCAGAAATGGCAGAGGATGTGTGGATCAGGTGTTTGCTTTGAAGAATGTATGTGAGAAATACTTAGAAAAACAAATTGATTTGTATGTAGCATTGATTGAACTAGAGAAGGTATATGATAGAGTTGATAGAGATGCTCTGTGGAAGGTATTAAGAGTATATGGTGTGGGAGGCAAGTTGCTAGAAGCTGCGAACAGTTTTTATCGAGGATGTAAGGCATTTGTAAGAGTAGGAAGACAGGAGAGTTATTGGTTCTCAGTGAATGCTGGTTTGCGGCATGTCTCCATAGTTGTTTAATTTGTTTATGGATGGGGTTGTTATGGAGGTGAATGCGAGGGTTTTGGAGAGAGGGACAATTATGCAGTCTGTTGTGGATGAGAGGGCTTGGGAAGTGTCAGTTGTTTGCTGATGATACAGCGCTGGTGGCTGATTCAGGTGAGAAACTGCAAAAGCTGGTGACTGTGTTTGGTAAAATGTGTGAAAGAAGAAAGCTGAGGGTAAATGTGAATAAGAGCAAGGTTATTAGGTACAGTAGGGTTGAGGGTCAAGTCAATTGGGAGGTGAGTTTGAATGGAGAAAAAATAGAGGAAGTGAAGTGTTTTCTATATCTGGGAGTGGATTTGGCAGCGGATGGAACCATGGAAGTGGAAGTCAGTCACAGGGTGGGGGAGGGGGCGAAAGTTCTGGGAGTGTCGAAGAATGTGTGGAAGGCGAGAACATTATCTCGGAAAGCAAAAATGGGTATATTTGAAGGAGTAATGGTTCCAATATTGTTATATGCATGCAAGGCGTGGGCATTAGACAGGCTTATGTGGAGGAGAGTGGATGTGTTGGAAATGAGATGTTTGAGGACAATATGTGGTGTGAGGTGGTTTGATCGAGTATGTAATGAAAGGGTAAGAGAGATGTGTGGTAATAAAAGGAGTGTGGTTGAGAGAGCCGAAGAGGGTGTATTAAAATGGTTTGGTCACATGGAAAGAATGAGTGAGGAAAGATTGACAAAGAAGGTATATGTGTCAGAGGTGGAGGGAACGAGAAGTGGGAGACCAAATTGGAGGTGGAAGGATGGAGTGAAAAAGATTTTGAGCGATCGGGGCCTGAACATACAGGAGGGTGAAAGGCGTGCAAGGAATAGAGTGAATTGGAACGATGTGGTGTACTGGGGTCGACGTGCTGTCAATGGATTGAACCAGGGCATGTGAAGCGTCTGGGGTAAACCATGGAAAGTTGTGTGGCTTGGATGTGGAGAGGGAGCTATGCTTTCGGTGCAGTATACATGACAGCTAGAGACTGAGTGTGAACGAATGTGGCCTCTGTTGTCTTTTCATAGCACTACCTCGCGCACGTGCAGGGGGAAGGGGTGTCATTTCATGTGTGGCAGGGTGGCGATGGGAATGAATAAAGGCTTCAAGTATGAATTATATATATGTGTATGTATATATATGTATATGTTGAAATGTATAAATATGTATATATGCATGTGTGGACGTGAATGTATATACATGTGTATGTAGGTGGGTTGGGCCATTCTTTCATCTGTTTCCTTGCGCTGCCTCGCTAATGCAGGAGATAGTGACAAAGTATAATAATATGAAATGAAGAAAGATGTATCCCAGTCTTGTAAGACTTGTGAATTATAATTCATGTCAGCAAGTAGGTAAACCCAACTGGACCATACAGCCAGCACCATTGCAGCCAATTCCTGCTTTTTGTAAACCTTTTAGCAAAATTGTAATTAATTGTGTAGGTCCTCTACCTAAAACACATAAAGGAAATCAATGTTTATTGACAATAATGTGTGCACCTACCAGATTTCCAGAAGCAATGCCATTACATAGCATACATTCTAGAAATATTGTAAGAGAGTTAGTGAAATATTTCTCATGGGTGGGTATGCCTGAAATTATACACAGACCAGGGTAGAAGAAAAATTGTAGGGGTTACAAACAACACACTAGATGTTAAGTGCCTATCACCCACAGAGCCAAGGAGTTGTGGACAGATTACATCAGACTGAAAAATACTTTGAAAATGTATTGTGAGGAATTGTCAGTAGACTGGGACGAGAGTCTGCCTTTAGCATTATTTGCCATTAGAGATTCAGTACACAAGTCTATAGGTTTTAATCCATTTGAGCTAGTGTATGGACATGAAATAAGAGGTCCATTGAGAATGTTGAAAGAGAAGTAGATAAGGAAGGGTGATTCTCCTGGATTATTCAAGTATGTATCAGATTTTAGTATATATATATATGTATGTGAGAAATACTTAGAAAAGCAAATGGATTTGTATGTAGCATTTATGGATCTGGAGAAGGCATATGATAGAGTTGATAGAGATGCTCTGTGGAAGGTATTAAGAATATATGGTGTGGGAGGCAAGTTGTTAGAAGCAGTGAAAAGTTTTTATCGAGGATGTAAGGCATGTGTACGTGTAGGAAGAGAGGAAAGTGATTGGTTCTCAGTGAATGTAGGTTTGCGGCAGGGGTGTGTGATGTCTCCATGGTTGTTTAATTTGTTTATGGATGGGGTTGTTAGGGAGGTAAATGCAAGAGTCCTGGAAAGAGGGGCAAGTATGAAGTCTGTTGGGGATGAGAGAGCTTGGGAAGTGAGTCAGTTGTTGTTCGCTGATGATACAGCGCTGGTGGCTGATTCATGTGAGAAACTGCAGAAGCTGGTGACTGAGTTTGGTAAAGTGTGTGGAAGAAGAGAGTTAAGAGTAAATGTGAATAAGAGCAAGGTTATTAAGTACAGTAGGGGTGAGGGTCAAGTCAATTGGGAGGTGAGTTTGAATGGAGAAAAACTGGAGGAAGTGAAGTGTTTTAGATATCTGGGAGTGGATCTGTCAGCGGATGGAACCATGGAAGCGGAAGTGGATCATAGGGTGGGGGAGGGGGCGAAAATTTTGGGAGCCTTGAAAAATGTGTGGAAGTCGAGAACATTATCTCGGAAAGCAAAAGTGGGTATGTTTGAAGGAATAGTGGTTCCAACAATGTTGTATGGTTGCGAGGCGTGGGCTGTGGATAGAGATGTGCGCAGGAGGATGGATGTGCTGGAAATGAGATGTTTGAGGACAATGTGTGGTGTGAGGTGGTTTGAGCGAGTGAGTAACGTAAGGGTAAGAGAGATGTGTGGAAATAAAAAGAGTGTGGTTGAGAGAGCAGAAGAGGGTGTTTTGAAATGGTTTGGGCACATGGAGAGAATGAGTGAGGAAAGATTGACCAAGAGGATATATGTGTCGGAGGTGGAGGGAACGAGGAGAAGAGGGAGACCAAATTGGAGGTGGAAAGATGGAGTGAAAAAGATTTTGTGTGATCGGGGCCTGAACATGCAGGAGGGTGAAAGGAGGGCAAGGAATAGAGTGAATTGGAGCGATGTGGTATACAGGGGTTGACGTGCTGTCAGTGGATTGAATCAAGGCATGTGAAGCGTCTGGGGTAAACCATGGAAAGCTGTGTAGGTATGTATATTTGCGTGTGTGGACGTATGTACATGTGTATGGGGGGGGGGGGGGTTGGGCCATTTCTTTCGTCTGTTTCCTTGCGCTACCTCGCAAACGCGGGAGACAGCGACAAAGTATAAAAAAAAAAAAAAAAAAAATATATATAGTATATATCAGTATATATATGTATGTGTGTGTGTGTGTATATGTGCGTGTGTGTGTGTATGTGTGTGTATGTGTATATATATATGTATATTATCCCTGGGGATAGGGGTGAAAGAATACTTCCCACGCATTCCTCGCGTGTCGTAGAAAGCGACTAGAGGGGACAGGAGCGGGGGGCCAGAAATCCTCCCCTCCTTGTATTTTTTAACTTTCTAAAATGGGAAACAGAAGAAGGAGTCACGCGGGGAGTGCTCATCCTCCTCGAAGGCTCAGATTGGGGTGCCTAAATGTGTGTGGATGTAACCAAGATGTGAAAAAAGGAGAGATAGGTAGTATGTTTGAGGAAAGGAACCTGGATGTTTTGGCTCTGAGTGAAACGAAGCTCAAGGGTAAAGGGGAAGAGTGGTTTGGGAATGTCTTGGGAGTAAAGTCAGGGGTTAGTGAGAGGACAAGAGCAAGGGAAGGAGTAGCAGTACTCCTGAAACAGGAGTTGTGGAAGTATGTGATAGAATGTAAGAAAGTAAATTCTCGATTAATATGGGTAAAACTGAAAGTTGATGGAGAGAGATGGGTGATTATTGGTGCATATGCACCTGGGCATGAGAAGAAAGATCATGAGAGGCAAGTGTTTTGGGAGCAGCTGAATGAGTGTGTTAGTGGTTTTGATGCACGAGACCAGGTTATAGTGTTGGGTGATTTGAATGCAAAGGTGAGTAATGTGGCAGTTGAGGGAATAATTGGTATACATGGGGTGTTCAGTGTTGTAAATGGAAATGGTGAAGAGCTTGTAGATTTATGTGCTGAAAAAGGACTGATGATTGGGAATACCTGGTTTAAAAAGCGAGATATACATAAGTATACTTATGTAAGTAGGAGAGATGGCCAGAGAGCGTTATTGGATTACCTGTTAATTGACAGGCGTGCGAAAGAGAGACTTTTGGATGTTAATGTGCTGAGAGGTGCAACTGGAGGGATGTCTGATCATTATCTTGTGGAGGCTAAGGTGAAGATTTCTATGGGTTTTCAGAAAAGAAGAGTGAATGTTGGGGTGAAGAGGGTGGTGAGAGTAAGTGAGCTTGGGAAGGAGACTTGTGTGAGGAAGTACCAGGAGAGACTGAGTACAGAATGGAAAAAGGTGAGAACAATGGAAGTAAGGGGAGTGGGGGAGGAATGGGATGTATTTAGGGAATCAGTGATGGATTGCGCAAAAGATGCTTGTGGCATGAGAAGAGTGGGAGGTCGGTTGATTAGAAAGGGTAGTGAGTGGTGGGATGAAGAAGTAAGAGTATTAGTGAAAGAGAAGAGAGAGGCATTTGGACGATTTTTGCAGGGAAAAAATGAAATTGAGTGGGAGACGTATAAAAGAAAGAGACAGGAGGTCAAGAGAAAGGTGCAAGAGGTGAAAAAAAGGGCAAATGAGAGTTGGGGTGAGAGAGTATCATTAAATTTTAGGGAGAATAAAAAGATGCTCTGGAAGGAGGTAAATAAAGTGCGTAAGACAAGGGAGCAAATGGGAACTTCAGTGAAGGGCGCAAATGGGGAGGTGATAACAAGTAGTGGTGATGTGAGAAGGAGATGGAGCGAGTATTTTGAAGGTTTGTTGAATGTGTTTGATGATAGAGTGGCAGATATTATAGGGTGTTTTGGTCGAGGTGGTGTGCAAAGTGCGAGGGTTAGGGAAAATGAGTTGGTAAACAGAGAAGAGGTAGTAAAAGCTTTGCGGAAGATGAAAGCCGGCAAGGCAGCAGGTTTGGATGGTATTGCAGTGGAATTTATTAAAAAAGGGGGTGACTGTATTGTTGACTGGTTGGTAAGGTTATTTAATGTATGTATGACTCATGGTGAGGTGCCTGAGGATTGGCGGGATGCGTGCATAGTGCCATTGTACAAAGGCAAAGGGGATAAGAGTGAGTGCTCAAATTACAGAGGTATAAGTTTGTTGAGTATTCCTGGTAAATTATATGGGAGGGTATTGATTGAGAGGGTGAAGGCATGTACAGAGCATCAGATTGGGGAAGAGCAGTGTGGTTCAGAAGTGGTAGAGGATGTGTGGATCAGGTGTTTGCTTTGAAGAATGTATGTGAGAAATACTTAGAAAAGCAAATGGATTTGTATGTAGCATTTATGGATCTGGAGAAGGCATATGATAGAGTTGATAGAGATGCTCTGTGGAAGGTATTAAGAATATATGGTATGGGAGGCAAGTTGTTAGAAGCAGTGAAAAGTTTTTATCGAGGATGTAAGGCATGTGTACGTGTGGGAAGAGAGGAAAGTGATTGGTTCTCAGTGAATGTAGGTTTGCGGCAGGGGTGTGTGATGTCTCCATGGTTGTTTAATTTGTTTATGGATGGGGTTGTTAGGGAGGTGAATGCAAGAGTTTTGGAAAGAGGGGCAAGTATGAAGTCTGTTGGGGATGAGAGAGCTTGGGAAGTGAGTCAGTTGTTGTTCGCTGATGATACAGCGCTGGTGGCTGATTCATGTGAGAAACTGCAGAAGCTGGTGACTGAGTTTCGGTAAAGTGTGTGAAAGAAGAAAGTTAAGAGTAAATGTGAATAAGAGCAAGGTTATTAGGTACAGTAGGGTTGAGGGTCAATTCAATTGGGAGGTGAGTTTGAATGGAGAAAAACTGGAGGAAGTGAAGTGTTTTAGATATCTGGGAGTGGATCTGGCAGCGGATGGAACCATGGAAGCGGAAGTGGATCATAGGGTGGGGGAGGGGGCGAAAATTCTGGGAGCCTTGAAGAATGTGTGGAAGTCGAGAACATTATCTCGGAAAGCAAAAATGGGTATGTTTGAAGGAATAGTGGTTCCAACAATGTTGTATGGTTGCGAGGCGTGGACTATGGATAGAGTTGTGCGCAGGAGGATGAATGTGCTGGAAATGAGATGTTTGAGGACAATGTGTGGTGTGAGGTGGTTTGATCGAGTAAGTAACGTAAGGGTAAGAGAGATGTGTGGAAATAAAAAGAGCGTGGTTGAGAGAGCAGAAGAGGGTGTTTTGAAATGGTTTGGTCACATGGAGAGAATGAGTGAGGAAAGATTGACCAAGAGGATATGTGTGTCGGAGGTGGAGGGAACGAGGAGAAGAGGGAGACCAAATTGGAGGTGGAAAGATGGAGTGAAAAAGATTTTGTGTGATCGGGGCCTGAACATGCAGGAGGGTGAAAGGAGGGCAAGGAATAGAGTGAATTGGAGCGATGTGGTATACTGGGGTTGACGTGCTGTCAGTGGATTGAATCAAGGCATGTGTATGGGGGTGGGTTGGGCCATTTCTTTCGTCTGTTTCCTTGCGCTACCTCGCAAACGCGGGAGACAGCGACAAAGCAAAAAAAAAAAATAAAAAAATGTATCAGATTTTAAAAACATATTGTGTAGAGCTAGAGAGATTGCTGCAGAAAATTTGAAAGTGTCAAGAAGATATGAAGGTATGGTTTGACACAAAATCTAGAAGCAGAGAGTTCAAACCAGGTGATCGAATGTTGGTATTATTGCCTCAGACAGGAAATCCTCTGAGAGCAAGGTTTTATGATCCCTGGGTTATTGAGAGAAGAGTGGATAATTTGAACTACATTGTGAATACTCCAGAAAGACGCAAGCCAAGCCAGCTATGTCACATAAACACGATAAGACCTTGATAGAAATTCTGCAAAGGATAATGAGGTTACAGATGTGCATTGTGCATGTGTTATATCTGATGATGCAGAGGATGTGGATGGAAATGTGAATGAAAGTTGGAGATGTGAAAACAAACTGTTAAAAATTTCAGAGATGTTAGATAATTAGAAAAGGAAGCTTGATCATTTAGAAACTGAGAGATGAGATAATACAAATTAAGAATGAGATTAGATGTTTGTTTTCTGATGTTCCTAGGAGAACTAATGTATTACAGCATGACGTCAAAATTGACCATGCAATACCTATCAAGTAGCACCCTTATAGAGTGAATCCTTAAATGAGAGAGATAATGAGAAAAGAAGTACAGTATATGCTTGACAATGATCTGATCGAAAAAAGTAATAGTCCTTGGAGTTCACCTTGTGTGTTATTAACTAAACTTAGTGGTGTTTCCTATAGATCTTGTACTGATTTCAGAAAAGTAAATAAGATCACTAAAGCTGACTCGTATCCTATTCTAAGAGTGGATGTTTGTATCGATCAGATAGATGCTAAATTTGTAACTAAGTTAGATTTATTGAAAGGGTATTGGGAAGTACCTTTGACTGAAAGAGCAAAAGAAATTTCTGTGTTTGTAACTATGGATGGTTTGTATCAGTATAAAGTGTTGCCCTTTGGTATGAAAAACAGTGGTAGTACTTTCCAAAGATTATAAAATGTTGCCCTTTGGTATGAAAAACAATGGTAGTACTTTCCAAAGATTAGTAAATCATGTATTGTGTGATGTTACAGATTGTTCTGTATATATAGATAATATAGTATTGTATTCAAAAACTTGGGAAGAAAATTTTTATTTAGTGAGGGAAGTGATTAATAGGTTGGACAAAGCAAATTTAACTGTAAACCTTGTAGAGGGTGAGTTTGCTAGAGCAACTGTAGAATATCTAAGTTATGCTGTTGGTCAGGGATGTGTCAAACCAATTAATCCTAAAGTGGAAAGTATTGTAAAATTTCCTGTGCCTACAAATAAGAATAAGAGCAAGGTAATTAGGTACAGTAGGGTTGAGGGTCAAGTCAATTGGGAAGTAAGTTTGAATGGAGAAAAACTGGAGGAAGTGAAGTGTTTTAGATATCTGGGAGTGGATCTGGCAGCGGATGGAACCATGGAAGCGGAAGTGGATCATAGGGTGGGGGAGAGGGCGAAAATCCTGGGAGCCTTGAAGAATGTGTGGAAGTCGAGAACATTATCTCGGAAAGCAAAAATGGGTGTATGTTTGAAGGAAAGTGGTTCCAACAATGTTGTATGGTTGCGAGGCGTGGGCTATGGATAGAGTTGTGCGGAGGAGGGTGGATGTGCTGGAAATGAGATGTTTGAGGACAATATGTGGTGTGAGGTGGTTTGATCGAGTAAGTAATGTAAGGGTAAGAGAGATGTTTGGAAATAAAAAGAGTGTGGTTGAGAGAGCAGAAGAGGGTGTTTTGAAATGGTTTGGTCACATGGAGAGAATGAGTGAGGAAAGATTGACCAAGAGGATATATGTGTCAGAGGTGGAGGGAACGAGGAGAAGTGGGAGACCAAATTGGTGGTGGAAAGATGGAGTGAAAAAGATTTTGAGTGATCGGGGCCTGAACATGCAAGAGGGTGGTGAAATGCATTCAAGGAATAGAGTGAATTGGAACGATGTGGTATACTGGGGTCGACGTGCTGTCAATGGATTGAACCAGGGCATGTGAAGCGTCTGGGGTAAACCATGGAAAGTTGTGTGGGGCCTGGATGTGGAAAGGGAGCTGTGGTTTCGATGCATTATTACATGACAGCTAGAGACTGAGTGTGAACAAATGTGGCCTTTGTTGTCTTTTCCTAGCTCTGCCTCGCACACGAGGGGGGAGGAGGTTGTTATTCCATGTGTGTCGAGGTGGCGATGGGAATAAATAAAGGCAAACAGTATGAATTATTTACATGTGCATATATGTATATGTCTGTCTGTGTATATATGCGTGTACGTTGAGATGTATAGGTATGTATATTTTGCGTGTGTGGACGTGTATGTATATACATGTGTATGTGGGTGGGTTGGGCCATTCTTTCGTCTGTTTCCTTGCGCTACCTCGCTAACGCGGGAGACAGCGACAAAGCAAAATAAAATAAAATAATAAATAAATGAAATAACAAATAGGAAAGAATTATTGAAATTTCTGGGTATGGCTGGATATTATCGTAGGTTTTGTAAAAAATTTTCAACCATTGCTTTACCAAATTTGTATGAAGTGATCATTTTGATGAGGCCTTTAATAAATTGAATCAGATACTTGTATGTACACCCATGCTATCTACTCCAAATTATGATAGACAGATGCTGGTGATTTTGGAGTTGGTGGAGTTTTAATGCAGGAGAAAGATGATAGTGATTATCCAATTTGTTATTTTTCAAAGAAGTTTTTGTCGTATCAGAAAAACTACAATAGGGGATAGGGGAGAAAGAATACTTCTCATGCATTCCCGCGTTTTGTAGAAGGCAACTAAAGAGGATGAGAGCGGGGGGCTAGAAGCCCTCCCCTCCTATTATTTTAACTTTCTAAAATGGGAAACAGAAGAAGGACTCATGCGAGGAGCGCTCATCCTCTTCGAAGGCTCAGATTGGGGTGTCTAAATATGTGTGGATGTAACCAAGATGAGAAAAAAGGAGAGATAGTTAGTATATTTGAGGAAAGGAACCTGGATGTTTTGCCTCTGAGTGAAACGAAGCTCCAGGGTAAAGGGGAAGAGTGGTTTGGGAATGTCTTGGGAGTAAAGTCAGGTGCTGGTGAGAGGACAAGAGCAAAGAAAGGAGTAGCACTACTCCTGAAGCAGGAGTTGTGGGAGTATGTGATAGAGTGTAAGAAAGTAAACTCTAGATTGATATGGGTAAAACTGAAAGTGGATGGAGAGAGATGGGTGATTATTGGTGCATATTCATCTGGTCATTAGAAGAAAGATCATGAGAGGCAAGTGTTTTGGGAGTAGCTGAGTGTGTGAGCAACTTTCATGCACGAGACTAGGTTCTAGTAATGGGTGATTTGAATGCAAAGGTGAGTAATGTGGCAGTTGAGGGTATAATTGGTGCACATGGGGTGTTCAGTGTTGTAAATGGAGATGGTGAAGAGCTTGTAGATTTGTGTGCTGAAAAAGGACTGGTGATTGGGAATAACTGGTGTAGAAAGAGAGAGATACATAAGTATACGTATGTACGTATGAGAGATGGCCAGAGAACGTTGTTGGATTATGTGTTCATTGATAGGCGTGTGAAAGAGAGACTTTTGGATGTTAATGTGCTGAGAGGGTCAACTGGGGGGATGTCTGATCACTATCTTGTGGAGGCGAAGGTGAAGATGTGTAGAGGTTTTCAGAAAAGAAGAGAGAATGTTGGGATGTAAAGAGTGGTGAGAGTAAGTGAGCTTGGAAAGGAGACTTGTGTGAGGAAGTACCAGGAGAGATTGAGTGCAGAATGGAAAAAGGTGAGAGCAAATGATGTAAGGGGAGTGGGGAAGGAATGAAATGTATTTAGGGAAGCAGTTATGGCTTGCGCAAAAGATGCCTGTGGCATGAGAAGGGTGGGAGGTGGGCAGATAAGAAAGGGTAGTGAGTGGTGGGAGGAAGCAGTAAGATTGTTAGTGAAAAAGAAGAGAGAGGCATTTGGATGATTTTTGCAGGAAAATAGTGCAAATGAATCGGAGATGTACAAAAAGAAAGATGCAAGAGGTCAAGAGAAAGGTGCAAGAGGTGAAAAAGAGGGCAAATGAGAGTTGGGGTGAGAGAGTATCATTAGATTTTAGTGAAAATAAAAAGATGTTTTGGAAGGAGGTAAGTAAAGTGTGTAAAACGAGTACAAATGGGAACATCATTGAAGGGAGCAAATGGGGAAGTAACAACAAATAGTAATGAAGTGAGAGGGAGATGGATTGAGTATTTTAAAGGTTTGTTGAATGTGTTTGATGATAGAGTGGCAGATATAGGGTGTTTTGGTCGAGATGGTGTGTGAAGAGAGAGGGTCAGGGAGAATGATTTGGTAAACAGAGAAGAGGTAGTGAAAGCTTTGCGGAAGATGAAAGCCGGCAAGGCGTTGGGTTTGGATGGTATTGCTGTTGGAATTTATTAAGAAAGGGGTGACTGTGTTGGTGATTGGTTGGTGAGGATATTCAATGTATGTATGGTTCATGGTGAAGTGCCTGAGGATTGGCAGATGCATGTATTGTGCCATTGTACACAGACAAAGGGGATAAAGGTGAGTGTTCAAATTACAGAGGCATAAGTTTGTTGAGTATTCCTGGGAAATTACATAGGAGGGTATTGATTAAGAGGGTCAAGGCATGTACAGAGCATCAGATTGGGGAGGAGCAGTGTGTTTCAGAAGTGGTAGAGGATGTGTGGATCAGGTGTTTGCGTTGAAGAATGTATGTGAGAAATACTTAGAAAAGCAAATGGATTTGTATGTAGCATTTATGGATCTGGAGAAGGGATATGATAGAGTTGATAGAGATGCTTTATGTAAGGTATTAAGAGTATATGGTGTGGGAGGTAAGTTGCTAGAAGCAGTGAAAAGTTTTTATCGAGGATGTAAGGCATGTGGACGAGTAGGAAGAGAGGAAAGTGAGTGGTTCCCTGTGAATGTCGGTTTGCGGCAGTGGTGTGTGATGTCTCCATGGCTGTATAATGTGTTTATGGATGGGGTTGTTAGGGAGGTGAATGCGAGAGTTTTGGAAAGAGGGGCAAGTATGCAGTCTGTTGTGGATGAGAGGGCTTGGGAAGTGAGTCAGTTGTTGTTCACTTATGATACAGTGCTGGTGGCTGATTCGGGTGCAGAAGCCAGTGACTGAGTTTGGTAAAGTGTGTGAAAGAAGAAAGCTGAGAGTAAATGTGAGTAAGAGTAAGGTTATTTGCTTTAGCAGGGTTTAGGGACAAGTCAATTGGCAGGTAAGTTTGAATAGAGAAAAAATGTAGGAAGTGAGTCACAGGGTGGGGGAGTGGGCAAATGTTCTGGGAGCGTTGAAGAATGTGTGGAAGGCGAGAACATTTTCTCGGAAAGCAAAAATGAGTGTGTTTGAAGGAATAGTGGTTCCAACAATGTTATATGGTTGTGAGGCATGGGCAATAGATAGGGTTGTGCAGAGGAGGGTGGATGTGTTGGAAATGAGATGTTTGAGGACAATATGAGGTGTGAGGTGGTTTGATCGAGTAAGTAATGAAAGGGTATGAGAGATGTGTGGTAATAAAAAGAGTGTGGTTGAGAGAGCAGAAGAGGTTGTATTGAAATGGTTTGGTCACATGGAGAGAATGAGTGAGGAAAGATTGACAAAGAGGATATATGTGTCAGAGTTGGAGGGAACGAAAAGTGGGAGACCAAATTGGAGGTGGAAGGATGGAGTAAAAAAGATTTTGAGTGATCGGGGCCTGAACGTACAGGAGGGTGAAAGGCTTGCAAGGAATAGAGTGAATTGGAACGATGTGGTATACCGGGATCGACATGCTGTCAGTGGAATGAACCAGGGTATGTGAAGTGTCTGGGGTAAATCATGGAAAGTTTTGTGGGGCCTGGATGTGGAAAGGGAGCTGTTGTTTCGGTGCATTATTACATGACAGCTAGAGACTGAGTGTGAACGAATGGGGCCTTTGTTGTCTTTTCCTAGCGCTACGTTGTGCACATGCTGGGGGAGGAGGGGTGTCATTTCATGTGTGGGGGGGTGGAGGTGGGGATGGATGAAGGCAGCATGTATGATGTACATGTGTATATATGTATATTTATGTATACGTTGAAATGTATAGGTATGCATATGTGCATGTGTGGGCGTTTATGTATATACGTGTATGTAGATGGGTTGGGCCATTCTTTCGTCTGTTTCCGTGTGCTACCATGTTAACGCGGGAAACAGCGTCAAAGTATAATATATAACTATTGAAAAGGAAAAATTGGCCTTGATTTTAAGTGTGAATTATTTTGATGTTTATTTGAGAGGAGCTGGTAGGCTGATATAAGTGTTTACGGATTACAATCCTCTTGTATTTTTGTAAAAGATGAAAAATGTAAACCAGCGTTTGACAAGGTGGAGTCTTTTGTTACAATATTATAATTCGACAATTAAACACATAAGAGGAAAGGATAATGTTGTAGCTGATGTATTGTCTCATATTCCAGTTAGTCATGAGTCAACTAGTGGCTGACTCATGCCTCTTTTGGGAGGGGGATGTTACACTTATTTCCCCTCTTTACCAATAATTGTTTTAGTTATCCATTATATTTTATTCGGTTTTCTGTAAGGAATAATATCTTCAATTTTCTAAGTTACATTATCCAGGATACATTATATTGTTTTGAAGATTCTTCTTTTCGTATGTTATAAAATGAAATTTTGTTTATTAGATTGTAATTATTTTAAGAGTAAATATTTGTACTATCCTGGGGATGGGGAGAAAGACTACTTCCCATGCATTCCTCACGTGTCGTAGAAGGCGACTAAAGGGGATGGGAGCGGGGTCTAGAAACCCTCCCCTCCTTGTATCTTAACTTTCTAAAAGGGGAAACAGAAGAAGGAGTCACGCGGGGAGTGCTCATCCTCCTCGTAGACTCAGATTGGTGTGTCTAAATGTGTGTGGATGTAACCAAGATGAGAAAAAAGGAGAGATAGGTAGTATGTTTGAGGAAAGGAACCTGGATGTTTTGGCTCTGAGTGAAATGAAGCTCAAGGGTAAAGGGGAAGAGTGGTTTGGGAATGTCTTGGGAGTAAAGTCAGGGGTTAGTGAGCAGACGACAGCAAGGGAAGGAGTAGCATTACTCCTGAAACAGGAGTGGTGGGAGTATGTGATAGAGTGTAAGAAATTAAACTCTACATTGATATGGGTAAAACTGAAAGTGGATGGAGAGAGATGGGTGATTATTGGTGCATATGCACCTGGGCATGAGAAGAAAGATCATGAGAGGCAAGTGTTTTGGGAGTAGCTGAGTGAATGTGTTAGTAGTTTTGATGCACAAGACTGGGTTATAGTGATGGGTGATTTGAATGCAAAGGTGAGTAATAAGGCAGTTGAGGGAATAATTGGTGTACATGGGGTGTTCAGTGTTGTAAATGGAAATGGTGAAGAGCTTATAGATTTATGTGCTGAAAAAGGACTGGTGATTGGGAATACCTGGTTTAAAAAGAGATATATACATATGTAAGTAGCAGAGATGACCAGAGAGCATTATTGGATTACGTGTTAATTGACAGGCGCGCGAAAGAGAGACTTTTGGATGTTATTGTGCTGAGAGGTGCAACTGGAGGGATGTCTGATCATTATCTTGTGGAGGCGAAGGTGAAGATTTGTATGGGTTTTTAGAAAAGAAGAGTGAATGTTGGGGTGAAGAGAGTGGTGAGAGTAAGTGAGCTTGGGAAGGAGACTTGTGTGAGGAAGTACCAGGAGAGACTGAGTACAGAATGGAAAAAGGTGAGAACAAAGGACGTAAGGGGAGTTGGGGAGGAATGGGATGTATTTAGGGAAGCAGTGATGGCTTGTGCAAAAGAGGCTTGTGGCATGAGAAGCGTTGGAGGTGAGCAGATTAGAAAGGGTAGTGAGTGGTGGGATGAACAAGTAAGATTATTAGGAAAAGAGAAGAGAGAGGCATTTGGATGATTTTTGCAGGGAAATAATGCAAATGACTGGGAGATATATAAAAGAAAGAGGCAGGAGGTCAAGAGAAAGGTGCAAGAAGTGAAAAAGAGGGCAAATGAGAGTTGGGGTGAGAGAGTATCATTAAATTTTAGGGAAAATAAAGAGATGTTTTGGAAGGAGGTAAATAAAGTGCGTAAGACAAGGGAACAAATGGGAACTTCAGTGAAGGGGGCTAATGGGGAGGTGATAACAAGTAGTGGTGATGTGGGAAGATGAAGTGAGTATTTTGAAGGTTTGTTGAATGTGTTTGATGATAGAGTGGCAGATATAGGGTGTCTTGGTCGAGGTGGTGTGCAAAGTGAAAGGGTTAGGGAAAATGATTTGGTAAACAGAGAAGAGGTAGTAAAAGCTTTGCGGAAGATGAAAGCCTGCAAGGCGGCGGGTTGGAATGGTATTGCAGTGGAATGTATTAAAAAAGGGTGTGACTGTATTGTTGACTGGTTGGTAAGGTTGTTTAATGTATGTATGACTCATGGTGAGGTGCCTGAGGATTGGCGGAATGCTTGCATAATGCCATTGTACAAAGGCAAAGGGGATAACAGTGAGTGCTCAAATTACAGAGGTATAAGTTTGTTGAGTATTCTTAGTAAATTATATGGGAGGGTATTGATTGAGAGGGTGAAGGCATGTACAGAGCATCAGATTGGGGAAGAGCAGTGTGGTTTCAGAAGTGGTAGAGGATGTGTGGATCAGGTGTTTGCTTTGAAGAATGTATGTGAGAAATACTTAGAAAAGCAAATGGATTTGTATGTAGCATTTATGAATCTGGAGAAGGCATATGATAGAGTTGATAGAGATGCTCTGTGGAAGGTATTAAGAGTATATGGAAAAGACAACAAGGGCTACATTCGTTCACACTCAGTCTCTGGCTGTCATGTGTCATGCACCGAAACCTCAGCTCCCTTTCCACATCCAGGCCCCACAAAACTTTCCATGATTTACCCCAGACACTTCACATGCCCTGGTTCATTCCACTGACAGCACGTCGACCCCAGTATACCACATCATTCCAAATCACTCTATTCCTTGCAAGCCTTTCACCCTCCTGTATGTTCAGGCCCCGATCGCTCAAAATCTATTTTACTCCATCCTTCCATCTCCAATTTGGTCTCCCACTTCTCCTCGTTCCCTCTACCTCTGACACATATATCGAAGATGTAAGGCATGTGTACATGTAGGAAGAGAGGAAAGTGATTGGTTCTCAGTGAATGTAGGTTTGCGGCAGGGGTCTGTGATGTCTCCATGGTTGTTTAATTTGTTTATGGATGGGGTTGTTAGGGAGGTGAATACAAGGGTTTTGGAAAGAGGGGCAAGTATGCAGTCTGTTGTGGATGAGAGCGCTTGGGAAGTGAGTCAGTTTTTGTTCACTGATGATACAGTGCTGGTGGCTGATTCGTGTGAGAAACTGCAGAAGCTGGTGACTGAGTTTGGTAAAGTGTGTGAAAGAAGAAAGCTGAGAGTAAATGTGAATAAGAGCAAGGTTATTAGGTACAGTAGGGTTGAGGGACAAGTCAATTGGGAGGTAAGTTTGAATGGAGAAAAACTGGAGGAAGTAAAGTGTTTTAGATATCTGGGAGTGAATTTGGCAGCGGATGGAACCATGGAAGCAGAAGTGAATCATAGGGTGGGGGAGGGGGCGAAAGTTCTGGGGGCATTGAAGAATGTGTGGAAGTCGAGAACATTATCTCGGAAAGCAAAAATGGGTATGTTTGAAGGAATAGTGGTTCCAACAATGTTATATGGTTATGAGGCATGGGCTATAGATAGAGTTGTGCAGAGGAGGGCGGATGTGCTGGAAATGAGATGTTTGAGGACAATATGTGGTGTGACGTGCTTTGATCGAGTAAGTGATCATAGGGTCTCCCAATTCTCCTTGTTCCCTCTGCCTCTGACACATATATCGAGGATGTAAGGCATGTGTATGTGTAGGAAGAGAGGAAAGTGATTGCTTCTCAGTGAATGTAGGTTTGTGGCAGGGGTGTGTGATGTCTCCATGGTTGTTTAATTTGTTTATGGATGGGGTTTTTAGGGAGGTGAATGCAAGAGTTTTGGAAAGAGGGGCAAGTATGCAGTCTGTTGTGGATGAGAGTGCTTGGGAAGTGAGTCAGTTGTTGTTTGCTGATGATACAGTGCTGGTGGCTGATTCATGTGAGAAACTGCAGAAGCTGGTGACTGAGTTTGGTAAAGTGTGTGAAAGAAGAAAGCTGAGAGTAAATGTGAATAAGAGTAAGGTTATTAGGTACAGTAGGGTTGAGGGACAAGTCAATTGGGAGGTAAGTTTGAATGGAGAGAAACTGGAGGAAGTAAAGTGTTCTAGATATCTGGGAGTGGATCTGGCAGCGGATGGAACCATGGAAGCGGAAGTGAACC
The DNA here is from genome assembly GCF_036320965.1 of Panulirus ornatus. Lineage (NCBI taxonomy): Eukaryota > Metazoa > Arthropoda > Malacostraca > Decapoda > Palinuridae > Panulirus > Panulirus ornatus. The sequence continues at coordinate 9,157,340 of NC_092266.1, read as the reverse complement.
ATAGGGTGGGGGAGGGGGCGAAAGTTCAGGGAGCGTTGAAGAATGTGTGGAAGTCGAGAACATTATCTAGGAAAGCAAAAATGGGTATTTTTGAAGGAATGGTGGTTCCAACAATGTTATATGGTTGCGAGGTGTGGGCTATAGATAGAGTTATGCAAAGGAGGGTGGATGTGCTGTAAATGAGATGTTTGAGGACAATATGTGGTGTGAGGTGGTTTGATCGAGTAAGTAATAATAGGGTAAGAGATGTGTGGTAATAAAAAGAGTGTGGTTGAGAGAGCAGAAGAGGGTGTTTTGAAATGGTTTGGTCACATGGAGAGAATGAGTGAGGAAAGATTGACAAAGAGCATATATGTGTCAGAGGTGGAGGGAATGAGGAGAAGTGGGAGACCAAATTGGAGGTGGAAAGATGGAGTGAAAAAGATTTTGAGTGATTGGGGCCTGAACAGACAGGAGGGTGAAAGGCATGCAAGGAATAGTGAATTGGAATGATGTGGTATACCAGGGATGACGTGCTGTCAATGGATTGAACCAGGGCATGTGAAGTGTCTGGGGTAAACCATGGAAAGTTGTGTGGGGCCTGGATGTGGAAAGGGAGCTGTGGTTTCGGTGCATTATTACATGACAGCTAGAGACTGAGTGTGAACGAATGTGGCCTCTGTTGTCTTTTCCTAGCACTACTTCGCACACATGTGGGGGAGGGGGTTGTTATTTCATGTGTGGCGGGGTGGTGATGGGAATGAATAGAGGCAGACAGTATGAATTATGTACATTCGTATATATGTATATGTCTGTGTATGTATATATATGTATATGTTGAGATGTATAGGTATGTATATTTGCTTGTGTGGACGTGTATGTATATACATGTGTATGTGGGTGGGTTGGGCCATTTTTTCGTCTGTTTCGTTGCGCTTCCTCACGAACGTGGGAGACTGTGACAAAGCAAAATAAATAATAAATAAATAAATATGTTTTGACTCTGAGTGAAACGAAGCTCAAGGGTAAAGGGGAAGAGTGGTTTGGAAATGTCTTAGAATAAAGTCAGGGGTTAGTGGGAGGATAAGAGCAAGGGAAGGAGTAGCACTACTCCTGAAACAGGAGTGGTGGGAGTATGTGATTAATTGTAAGAAAGTAAATTCTAGATTGGTATGGGTAAAACTGAAAGTGGATGGAGAAAAATGGGTGATTATTGGTGTATATGCACCTGGGCATGAGAAGAAAGATCATGAGAGGCAAGTGTTTTGGGAGCAGCTTAGTGAGTGGGTTAGTAGTTTTGGTGCACAAGACCAGGTTATAGTGATGGGTGATTTAAATGCAAAGGTGAGTAATGTGGCAGTTGAGGGAATAATTGGTGTACATGGGGTGTTCAGTGTTGTAAATGGAAATGGTGAGAAACTTATAGATTTATGTGCTGAAAAAGGACTGGTGATTGGGAATACCTGGTTTAAAAAGAGAGATATACATAAGTATATGTATGTAAGTTGGAGAGATAGCCAGAGAGCGTTATTGGATTACATGTGAATTGATAGGCGCACAAAAGAGAGACTTTTGGATGTTAATGTGCTGAGAAGTGCAACTGGAGGGATGTCGGATCATTATCTTGTGGAGGCAAAGGTGAAGATTTGTAGAGGTTTTCAGAAAAGAAGAGAGAATGTTGGGGTGAAGAGAGTGGTGAGAGTAAGTGACCTTGGGAAGGAGACGTGTGTGAGAAAGTACCAGGAGAGACTGAGTACAGAATGGAAAAAGGTGAGAACAAAGGACGTAAGGGGAGTTGGGGAGGAATGGGATGTATTTAGGGAAGCAGTGATGGCATGCACAAAAGATGCTTGTGGCATGAGAACCGTGGGAGTTATGCAGATTAGAAATGGTAGTGAGTGGTGGGATGAAGAAGTAAGATTATTAGTGAAAGAGAAGAGAGAGGCATTTGGACGATTTTTGCAGGGAAATAATGCAAATGACTGGGAGATGTATAAAAGAAAGAGGCAGTAGGTCAAGAGAAAGGTGCAAGAGGTGAAAAAGAGGGCAAATGAGAGTTAGGGTGAGAGAGTATCATTAAATTTTAGGGAGGATAAAAAGATGTTTTGGAAGGAGGTAAATAAAGTGTGTAAGACAAGGGAACAAATGGGAACATCAGTGAAGGGGGCTAATGGGGAGGTGATAACAAGTAGTGGTGATGTGAGAAGGAGATGGAATGAGTATTTTGAAGGTTTGTTGAATGTGTTTGATGATAGAGTGGCAGATATAGGGTGTTTTGGTCGAGGTGGTGGGCAAAGTGAGAGGGTTAGGGAGAATGATTTGGTAAACAGAGAAGAGGTAGTAAAAGCTTTGCGGAAGATGAAAGCCGGCAAAGCAGCGGCTTTTGGATGGTATTACAGTGGAATGTATCAGAAAAGGGGGTGACTGTATTGTTGACTGGTTGGTAAGGTGATTTAATGCATGTATGACTCATGGTGAGGTGCCTGAGGATTGGCGGAATGCATGCATAGTGCCATTGTACAAAGGCAAAGGGGATAAAAGTGAGTGCTCAAATTACAGAGGTATAAGTTTGTTGAGTATTCTTGGGAAATTATATGGGAGGGTATTGATTGAGAGGGTGAAGGCATGTACAGAGCATCAGATTGGGGAAGAGCAGTGTGGTTTCAGAAGTGGTAGAGGATGTGTAGATCAGGTGTTTGCTTTGAAGAATGAATGTGAGAAATACTTAGAAAAGCAAATGGATTTGCATGTAGCATTTATGGATCTGGAGAAGGCATATGATAGAGTTGATAGAGATGCTCTGTGGAAGGTATTAAGAATATATGGTATGGGAGGCAAGTTGTTAGAGGGAGTAAAAAGTTTTTATTAAGGATGTAAGGCATGTGTATGTGTAGGAAGAGAGGAAAGTGATTGGTTCTCAGTGAATGTAGGTTTGCGACAGGGGTGTGTGATGTCTCCATGGTTGTTTAATTTGTTTATGGATGGGGTTGTTAGGGAAGTGAATACAAGAGTTTTGGAAAGAGGGGAAAGTATGCAGTCTGTTGTGGATGAGAGAGCATGGGAAGGAGTCAGTTGTTGTTCGCTGATGATACAGCACTGGTGGTTGATTCGGGTGAGAAATTGCAGAAGCTGGTGACTGAGTTTGGTAAAGTGTGTGAAAGAAGAAAGCTGAGAGTAAGTATGAACAGGAGCAAGGTTATTAGGCACAGTAGGGTTGAGGGACAAGTTAATTGGGAGGTATGTTTGAATGGAGAAAAACTGGAGGAAGTGAAGTGTTTTATATATCTGGGAGTGGATTTGGCAGTGGATGGAACCATGGAAGCAGAAGTGAACCATAGGGTGGGTGAGGGGGCAAAAGTTGTGGGAGCGTTGAAGAATGTGTGGAAGTCAAGAACGTTATCTTGGAAAGCAAAAATGGGTATGTTTGAAGGAATAGTGGTTCCAACAATGTTATATGGCAGTGAGGCGTGGGCTATAGATAGAGTTGTGCAGAGGAGGGTGGATGTGCTGGAAATGAGATGTTTGAGGACAATATGTGGTGTGAGGTGGTTTGATCGAGTTAGTAATGAAAGGGTAAGAGAGATGTGTGGTAATAAAAAGAGTGTGGTTGAGAGAGCAGAAGAGGGTGTTTTGAAATGGTTTGGTCACATGGAGAGAATGAGTGAGGAAAGATTGACAAAGAGGATATATGTGTCAGAGGTGGAGGGAAGGAGGAGAAGTGGGAGACTAAATTGGAGGTGGAAAGATGGAGTGAAAAAGATTTTGAGTGATCGGAGCCTGAACATGCAGGAGGGTGAAAGGCGTGCAAGGAATAGAGTGAATTGGAATGATGTGTTATACCGGGGTCGACGTGCTGTCATTGGATTGAACCAGGGCATGTGAAGCGTCTGGGGTAAACCATGGAAAGTTTTGTGGGGCCTGGATGTGGAAAGAGAGCTGTGGTTTCGGTGCATTATACATGACAGCTAGAGACTGAGTGTGAATAGATGTGGCCTCTGTTGTCTTTTCTTAGCGCTACCTCGCGCACATGCGGGGGTATGGGGTTGTCTTTTCGTGTGTGGCGGGGTGGCAACGGGAATGAATAAGGGCAGGCAGTATGAATTATGTACATGTGTATATACGTATATGTCTGTGTGTGTGTGTGTGTATATATATATATATGTTGAGATGTATAGGTATGTATATGTGTGTGTGGATGTGTATGTCTATACACGTGTGTGTGGATGGGTTGGACCATTCTTTTGTCTGTTTCCTTGCGCTACCTCGCTGACGTGGGTGACAGCGACAGTGTAAAAAAAATATATACGTGTCTGTGTATGTATATGTATGTATACGTTGATATGTATATGTTCTTATGGGTCCACGGGAAAAATGAAACACGATAAGTTCCTAAGTGCACTTTCATCTAATAATCACATGGTCAGGGGAGATACAAGAAAGAAATATAATAGTCAGTTGATATACAACAAAGAGATGTAGCTAGGACGCCATTTATTTACCAAATGGCATCGTAGCTACGCCTCTTCATTGTATATCAACTGCCTGTTATATTTCTTGTATCTCCCCTGATGATGTGATTATCACACGAAAGTGCACTTGGGAACTTATCGTGTTTCAGTTTCTCCATAGACTTATAGGATTATACTTGATCACCCCCAAAATTGTGATCCTTTCCAGTATGTATATGCACGTGTATATATATATATATATATATAGCAGGTTTGGATGGTATTGCAGTGGAATTTATTAAAAAAGGGGGTGACTGTATTATTGACTGGTTGGTAAGGTTATTTAATGTATGTATGACTCATGGTGAGGTGCCTGAGGATTGGCGGAATGCGTGCATAGTGCCATTGTACAAAGGCAAAGGGGATAAGAGTGAGTGCTCAAATTACAGAGGTATAAGTTTGTTGAGTATTCCTGGTAAATTATATGGGAGGGTATTGATTGAGAGGGTGAAGGCATGTACTGAGCATCAGATTGGGGAAGAGCAGTGTGGTTTCATAAGTGGTAGAGGATGTGTGGATCAGGTGTTTGCTTTGAAGAATGTATGTGAGAAATACTTAGAAAAGCAAATGGATTTGTATGTAGCATTTATAGATCTGGAGAAGTCATATGATAGAGTTGATAGAGATGCTCTGTTGAAGGTATTAAGAATATATGGTGTGCGAAGCAAGTTGTTAGAAGCAGTGAAAAGTTTTTATCGAGGATGTAAGGCATGTGTACGTGTAGGAAGAGAGGAAAGTGATTGGTTCTCAGTGAATGTAGGTTTGCGGCAGGGGTGTGTGATGTCTCCATGGTTGTTTAATGTGTTTATGGATGGGGTTGTTAGGGAGGTGAATGCAAGAGTTTTGGAAAGAGGGGCAAGTATGAAGTCTGTTGGGGATGAGAGAGCTTGGGAAGTGAGTCAGTTGTTGTTCGCTGATGATACAGCGCTGGTGGCTGATTCATGTGAGAAACTGCAGAAGCTGGTGACTGAGTTTGGTAAAGTGTGTGAAAGAAGAAAGTTAAGAGTAAATGTGAATAAGAGCAAGGTTATTAGGTACAGTAGGGTTGAGGGTCAAGTCAATTGGGAGGTAAGTTTGAATGGAGAAAAACTGGAGGAAGTAAAGTGTTTTAGATATCTGGGAGTGGATCTGGCAGCGCATGGAAGTGGAAGTGGATCATAGGGTGGGGGAGGGGGCGAAAATTCTGGGAGCCTTGAAGAATGTGTGGAAGTCGAAAACATTATCTCGGAAAGCAAAAATGGGTATGTTTGAAGGAATAGTGGTTCCAACAATGTTGTATGGTTGTGATGCGTGGGCTATGGATAGAGTTGTGCGTAGGAGGATGGATGTGCTGGAAATGAGATATTTGAGGACAATGTGTGGTGAGGTGGTTTGATCGAGTAAGTAACGTAAGGGTGAGAGAGATGTGTGGAAATAAAAAGAGCGTGGTTGAGAGAGCAGAAGAGGGTGTTTTGAAATGGTTTGGGCACATGGAGAGAATGAGTAAGGAAAGATTGACCAAGAGGATATATGTGTCGGAGGTGGAGGGAACGAGGAGAAGAGGGAGACCAAATTGGAGGTGGAAAGATGGAGTGAAAAAGATTTTGTGTGATCGGGGCCTGAACATGCAGGAGGGTGAAAGGAGGGCAAGGAATAGAGTGAATTGGAGCGATGTGGTATACCGGGATTGACGTGCTGTCAGTGGATTGAATCAAGGCATGTGAAGCGTCTGGGGTAAACCATGGAAAGCTGTGTAGGTATGTATATTTGGGTGTGTGGACGTATGTATATACATGTGTATGGGGGTGGGTTGGGCCATTTCTTTCGTCTGTTTCCTTGCGCTACCTCGCAAACGCGGGAGACAGCGATAAAGAAAAAAAAATATGTATATATATATATCTTTCTTTCTTTCATGCTATTCGCCATTTCCCGCTACAGCGAGGTAGCGTCAAGAACAGAGGACTGGGCCTTAGAGGGAATATCCTAACCTGACCCCCTTCTCTGTTCCTTCTTTTGGAAAGTTAAAAAAATAACAAAGAGGGAAGGATTTCCAGCCCCCCGCGCCCTTCCCTTTTAGTCGCCTTCTACGACACGCAGGGAATACGTGGGAAGTATTCTTTCTCCCCTATCCCCAGGGATATATATATATATATATATATATATATATATATATATATATATATATATATATATATATATATTTTTTTTTTTTTTTTTTTTTTGCCGCTGTCTCCTGCGTTTGCGAGGTAGCACAAGGAAATAGACGAAAGAAATTGCCCAACCCCCCCCCATACACATGTATATACATACGTCCACACACGCAAATATACATACCTACACAGCTTTCCATGGTTTACCCCAGACGCTTCACATGCCCTGTTTAAATCCACTGACAGCACGTCAACCCCGGTATACCACATCGATCCAGTTCACTCTATTCCTTGCCCTCCTTTCACCCTCCTGCATGTTCAGGATCCGATCACACAAAATCTTTTTCACTCCATCTTTCCACCTCCAATTTGGTCTCCCACTTCTCTTCGTTCCCTCCACCTGCGACACATATATCCTCTTGGTCAATCTTTCCTCACTCATTCTCTCCATATGCCCAAACCATTTCAAAACACCCTCTTCTGCTCTCTCAACCACGCTCTTTTTATTTCCACACATCTCTCTTACCCTTACGTTACTCACTCGATCAAACCACCTCACACCACACATTGTCCTCAAACATCTCATTTCCAGTACATCCATCCTCCTGCGCACAACTCTATCCATAGCCCACGCCTCGCAACCATACAACATTGTTGGAACCACTATTCCTTCAAACATACCAATTTTTGCTTTCCGAGATAATGTTCTTGACTTCCAAACATTCGTCAAACATATATATATATATATATCATTAAATTTTAGGGAGAATAAAAAGATGTTCTGGAAGGAGGTAAATAAAGTGCGTAAGACAAGGGAGCAAATGGGAACTTCAGTGAAGGGCGCAAATGGGGAGGTGATAACAAGTAGTGGTGATGTGAGAAGGAGATGGAGTGAGTATTTTGAAGGTTTGTTGAATGTGTTTGATGATAGAGTGGGAGATATAGGGTGTTTTGGTCGAGGTGGTGTGCAAAGTGAGAGGGTTAGGGAAAATGATTTGGTAAACAGAGAAGAGGTAGTAAAAGCTTTGCGGAAGATGAAAGCCAGCAAGGCAGCAGGTTTGGATGGTATTGCAGTGGAATTTATTAAAAAAGGGGGTGACTGTATTATTGACTGGTTGGTAAGGTTATTTAATGTATGTATGACTCATGGTGAGGTGCCTGAGGATTGGCGGAATGCGTGCATAGTGCCATTGTACAAAGGCAAAGGGGATAAGAGTGAGTGCTCAAATTACAGAGGTATAAGTTTGCAGAGTATTGCTAGTAAATTATATGGGAGGGTATTGATTGAGAGGGTGAAGGCATGTACAGAGGATCAGATTAGGGAAGAGCAGTGTGGTTTCAGAAGTGGTAGAGGATGTGTGGATCAGGTGTTTGCTTTGAAGAATGAATGTGAGAAATACTTAGAAAAGCAAATGGATTTGTATGTAGCATTTATGGATCAGGAGAAGGCATATGATAGAGTTGATAGAGATGCTCTGTTGAAAGTATTAAGAATATATGGTGTGGGAGGCAAGTTGTTAGAAGCAGTGAAAAGTTTTTATCGAGGATGTAAGCCATGTGTACGTGTAGGAAGAGAGGAAAGTGATTGGTTCTCAGTGAATGTAGGTTTGCGGCAGGGGTGTGTGATGTCTCCATGGTTGTTTAGTTTGTTTATGGATGGGATTCTTAGGGAGGTGAATGCAAGAGTTTTGGAAAGAGGGGCAAGTATGAAGTCTGTTGGGGATGAGAGAGCTTGGGAAGTGAGTCAGTTGTTGTTCGCTGATGATACAGTGCTGGTGGTTGATTCATGTGAGAAACTGCAGAAGCTGGTGACTGAGTTTGGTAAAGTGTGTGAAAGAAGAAAGTTAAGAGTAAATGTGAATAAGAGCAAGGTTATTAGGTACAGTAGGGTTGAGGGTCAAGTCAATTGGGAGGTAAGTTTGAATGGAGAAAAACTGGAGGATGTAAAGTGTTTTAGATATCTGGGAGTTCCATCCACTGCCAGAGTGGATCTGGCAGTGGATGGAACCATGGAAGCGTAAGTGGATCATAGGGTGGGGGAGGGGGCGAAAATCCTGGGAGCCTTGAAGAATGTGTGGAAGTCGAGAACATTATCTCGGAAAGCAAAAATGGGTATGTTTGAAGGAATAGTGGTTCCAACAATGTTGTATGGTTGCGAGGCGTGGGCAATGGATAGAGTTGTGCGCAGGAGGATGGATGTGCTGGAAATGAGATGTTTGAGGACAATGTGTGGTGTGAGGTGGTTTGATCGAGTAAGTAACGTAAGGATAAGAGAGATGTATGGAAATAAAAAGAGCGTGGTTGAGAGAGGAGAAGAGGGTGTTTTGAAACGGTTTGGGCACATGGAAAGAATCAGTGAGGAAAGATTGACCAAGAGGATATATGTGTCGGAGGTGGAGGGAACGAGGAGAAGAGGGAGACCAAATTGGAGGTGGAAAGATGGAGTGAAAAAGATTTTGTGTGATCGGGGGATGAACATGCAGGAGGGTGAAAGGAGGGCAAGGAATAGAGTGAATTGGATCGATGTGGTATAATGGGGTTGACGTGCTGTCAGTGGATTAAATCAGGGCATGTGAAGCGTCTTGGGTAAACCATGGAAAGCTGTGTAGGTATGTATATTTGGGTGTGTGGACGTATGTATATACATGTGTATGGGGTTGGGTTGGGCCATTTCTTTCATCTGTTTCCTTGCGCTACCTCGCAAACGCGGGAGACAGCAAAAAAAAAAAAAAAGAAAATATATATATATTCAGGAGTAGCAATACTCCTGAAACAGGAGTTGTGGGAGTATGTGATAGAATGTAAGAAAGTAAATTCTCGATTAATATGGGTAAAACTGAAAGTTGATGGAGAGAGATGGGTGATTATTGGTGCATATGCACCTGGGCATGAGAAGAAAGATCATGAGAGGCAAGTGTTTTGGGAGCAGCTGAATGAGTGTGTTAGTGGTTTTGATGAACAAGACCGGGTTATAGTGATGGGTGATTTGAATGGAAAGGTGAGTAATGTGGCAGTTGAGGGAATAATTGGTATACATGGGGTGTTCAGTGTTGTAAATGGAAATGGTGAAGAGCTTGTAGATTTATGTGCTGAAAAAGGACTGATGATTGGGAATACCTGGTTTAAAAAGCGAGATATACATAAGTATACGTATGTAAGTAGGAGAGATGGCCAGAGAGCGTTATTGGATTACGTGTTAATTGACAGGCGCGCGAAAGAGAGACTTTTGGATGTTAATGTGCTGAGAGGTGCAACTGGAGGGATGTCTGATCATTATCTTGTGGAGGATAAGGTGAAGATTTGTATGGGTTTTCAGAAAAGAAGAGTGAATGTTGGGGTGAAGAGGGTGGTGAGAGAAAGTGAGCTTGGGAAGGAGACTTGTGTGAGGAAGTACCAGGAGAGACTGAGTACAGAATGGAAAAAGGTGAGAACAATGGAAGTAAGGGGAGTGGGGGAGGAATGGGATGTATTTAGGGAATCAGTGATGGATTGCGCAAAAGATACTTGTGGCATGAGAAGAGTGGGAGATGGGTTGATTAGAAAGGGTAGTGAGTGGTGGGATGAAGAAGTAAGAGTATTAGTGAAAGAGAAGAGAGAGGCATTTGGACGATTTTTGCAGGGAAAAAATGCAATTGAGTGGGAGATGTATAAAAGAAAGAGACAGGAGGTCAAGAGAAAGGTGCAAGAGGTGAAAAAAAGGGCAAATGAGAGTTGGGGTGAGAGAGTATCATTAAATTTTAGAGAGAATAAAAAGATGTTCTGGAAGGAGGTAAATAAAGTGCGTAAGACAAGGGAGCAAATGGGGAGGTGATAACAAGTAGTGGTGATGTGAGAAGGAGATGGAGTGAGTATTTTGAAGGTTTGTTGAATGTGTTTGATGATAGAGTGGCAGATATAGGGTGTTTTGGTCGAGGTGGTGTGCAAAGTGAGAGGGTTAGGGAAAATGATTTGGTAAACAGAGAAGAGGTAGTAAAAGCTTTGCGGAAGATGAAAGCCGGCAAGGCAGCAGGTTTGGATGGTATTGCAGTGGAATTTATTAAAAAAGGGGATGACTGTATTGTTGACTGGTTGGTAAGGTTATTTAATGTATGTATGACTCATGGTGAGGTGCCTGAGGATTGGCGGAATGCGTGCATAGTGCCATTGTACAAAGGCAAAGGGGATAACAGTGAGTGCTCAAATTACAGAGGTATAAGTTTGCTGAGTATTCCTGGTAAATTATATGGGAGGGTATTGATTGAGAGGGTGAAGGCATGTACAGAGCATCAGATTGGGGAAGAGCAGTGTGGTTTCAGAAGTGGTAGAGGATGTGTGGATCAGGTGTTTGCTTTGAAGAATGTATGTGAGAAATACTTAGAAAAGCAAATGGATTTGTATGTAGCATTTATGGATTTGGAGAAGGCATATGATAGAGTTGATAGAGATGCTCTGTGGAAGGTATTAAGAATTATATGGTGTGGGAGGCAAGTTGTTAGAAGCAGTGAAAAGTTTTTATCGAGGATTTAAGGCATGTGTACGTGTAGGAAGAGAGGAAAGTGATTGGTTCTCAGTGAATGTAGGTTTGCGGCAGGGGTGTGTGATGTCTCCATGGTTGTTTAATTTGTTTATGGATGGGGTTGTTAGGGAGGTGAATGCAAGAGTTTTGGAAAGAGGGGCAAGTATGAAGTCTGTTGGGGATGAGAGAGCTTGGGAAGTGAGTCAGTTGTTGTTCGCTGATGATACAGCGTTGGTGGCTGATTCATGTGAGAAACTGCACAAGCTGGTGACTGAGTTTGGTAAAGTGTGTGAAAGAAGAAAGTTAAGAGTAAATGTGAATAAGCGCAAGGTAATTAGGTACAGTAGGGTTGAGGGTCAAGTCAATTGGGAGGTGAGTTTGAATGGAGAAAAACTGGAGGAAGTAAAGTGTTTTAGATATCTAGGAGTGGATCTGGCAGCGGATGGAACCATGGAAGCGGAAGTGGATCATAGGATGGGGGAGGGGGCGAAAATTCTGGGAGCCTTGAAGAATGTGTGGAAGTCGAGAACATTATCTCGAAAAGCAAAAATGGGTATGTTTGAAGGAATAGTGTTTCCAACAATGTTGTATGGTTGCGAGGCGTGGGCTATGGATAGAGTTGTGCGCAGGAGGATGGATGTGCTGGAAATGAGATGTTTGAGGACAATGTGTGGTGTGAGGTGGTTTGATCGAGTAAGTAACGTAAGGGTAAGAGAGATGTGTGGAAATAAAAAGAGCGTGGTTGAGAGAGCAGAAGAGGGTGTTTTGAAATGGTTTGGGCACATGGAGAGAATGAGTGAGGAAAGATTGACCAAGAGGATATATGTGTCGGAGGTGGAGGGAACGAGGAGAAGAGGGAGACCAAATTGGAGGTGGAAAGATGGAGTGAAAAAGATTTTGTGTGATCGGGGCCTGAACATGCAGGAGGGTGAAAGGAGGGCAAGGAATAGAGTGAATTGGATCGATGTGGTATACCGGGGTTGACGTGCTGTCAGTGGATTGAATCAGGGCATGTGAAGCGTCTGGGGTAAACCATGGAAAGCTGCGTAGGTATGTATATTTGCGTGTGTGGACGTATGTATATACATGTGTATGGGGGTTGGGCCATTTCTTTCGTCTGTTTCCTTGCGCTTCCTCGCAAACGCGCGAGACAGCGGCAAAAAAAAAAAAAAAAAAAAATATATATATATATATATATATATATATATATATATATATATATATATATATATATATATATATATATATATATATGTATATATATATATATATATATATATATATATATATATATATATATATATATATATATGTATATATATATATATATATATATATATATATATATATATATATATATATATATATATATATATATATATATATATATATATATGGGCATGAGAAGAAAGATCATGAGAGGCAAGTGTTTTGGGAGCAGCTGAATGAGTGTGTTAGTGGTTTTGATGAACAAGACCGGGTTATAGTGATGGGTGATTTGAATGCAAAGGTGAGTAATGTGGCAGTTGAGGGAATAATTGGTATACATGGGGTGTTCAGTGTTGTAAATGGAAATGGTGAAGAGTTTATAGATTTATGTGCTGAAAAAGGACTGATGATTGGGAATACCTGGTTTAAAAAGCGAGATATACATAAGTATACTTATGTAAGTAGGAGAGATGGCCAGAGAGCGTTATTGGATTACGTGTTAATTGACAGGCGCACAAAAGAGAGACTTTTGGATGTTAATGTGCTGAGAGGTGCAACTGGAGGGATGTCTGATCATTATCTTGTGGAGGCTAAGGTGAAGATTTGTATGGGTTTTCAGAAAAGAAGAGTGAATGTTGGGGTGAAGAGGGTGGTGAGAGTAAGTGATATTGGGAAGGAGACCTGTGTGAGGAAGTATCAGGAGAGACTGTGTACAGAATGGAAAAAGGTGAGAACATTGGAGGTAAGGGGAGTGGGGGAGGAATGGGATGTATTTAGGGAATCAGTGATGGATTGCGCAAAAGATGCTTGTGGCATGAGAAGAGTGGGAGGTGGGTTGATTAGAAAGGGTAGTGAGTGGTGGGATGAAGAAGTAAGAGTATTAGTGAAAGAGAAGAGAGAGGCATTTGGACGATTTTTGCAGGGAAAAAATGCAATTGAGTGGGAGATGTATAAAAGAAAGAGACAGGAGGTCAAGAGAAAGGTGCAAGAGGTGAAAAAAAGGGCAAATGAGAGTTGGGGTGAGGGAGTATCATTAAATTTTAGGGAGAATAAAAAGATGTTCTGGAAGTGCGTAAGACAAGGGAGCAAATGGGAACTTCAGTGAAGGGCGCAAATGGGGAGGTGATAACAAGTAGTGGTGATGTGAGAAGGAGATGGAGTGAGTATTTTGAAGGTTTGTTGAATGTGTTTGATGATAGAGTGGCAGATATAGGGTGTTTTGGTCGAGGTGGTGTGCAAAGTGAGAGGGTTAGGGAAAATGATTTGGTAAACAGAGAAGAGGTAGTAAAAGCTTTGCGGAAGATGAAAGCCAGCAAGGCAGCAGGTTTGGATGGTATTGCAGTGGAATTTATTAAAAAAGGGGGTGACTGTATTATTGACTGGTTGGTAAGGTTATTTAATGTATGTATGACTCATGGTGAGGTGCCTGAGGATTGGCGGAATGCGTGCATAGTGCCATTGTACAAAGGCAAAGGGGATAAGAGTGAGTGCTCAAATTACAGAGGTATAAGTTTGCAGAGTATTGCTGGTAAATTATATGGGAGGGTATTGATTGAGAGGGTGAAGGCATGGACAGAGCATCAGATCGGGGAAGAGCAGTGTGGTTTCAGAAGTGGTAGAGGATGTGTGGATCAGGTGTTTGCTTTGAAGAATGTATGTGAGAAATACTTAGAAAAGCAAATGGATTTGTATGTAGCATTTATGGATCTGGAGAAGGCATATGATAGAGTTGATAGAGATGCTCTGTGGAAGGTATTAAGAATATATGGTGTGGGAGGAAAGTTGTTAGAAGCAGTGAAAAGTTTTTATCGAGGATGTAAGGCATGTGTACGTGTAGGAAGAGAGGAAAGTGATTGGTTCTTAGTGAATTTAGGTTTGCGGCAGGGGTGTGTGATGTCTCCATGGTTGTTTAATTTGTTTATGGATGGGGTTGTTAGGGAGGTAAATGCAAGAGTTTTGGAAAGAGGGGCAAGTATGAAGTCTGTTGGGGATGAGAGAGCTTGGGAAGTGAGTCAGTTGTTGTTCGCTGATGATACAGCGCTGGTGGCTGATTCATGTGAGAAACTGCAGAAGCTGGTGACTGAGTTTGGTAAAGTGTGTGGAAGAAGAAAGTTAAGAGTAAATGTGAATAAGAGCAAGGTTATTAGGTACAGTAGGGTTGAGGGTCAAGTCAATTGGGAGGTGAGTTTGAATGGAGAAAAACTGTAGGAAGTGAAGTGTTTTTGATATCTGGGAGTGGATCTGGCAGCGGATGGAACCATGGAAGCGGAAGTGGATCATAGGGTGGGGGAGGGGGCGAAAATCCTGGGGGCCTTGAAGAATGTGTGGAAGTCGAGAACATTATCTCGGAAAGCAAAAATGGGTATGTTTGAAGGAATAGTGTTTCCAACAATGTTGTATGGTTGCGAGGCGTGGGCTATGGATAGAGTTGTGCGCAGGAGGATGGATGTGCTGGAAATGAGATGTTTGAGGACAGTGTGTGGTGTGAGGTGGTTTGATCGAGTGAGTAACGTAAGGGTAAGAGAGATGTGTGGAAATAAAAAGAGCGTGGTTGAGAGAGCAGAAGAGGGTGTTTTGAAGTGGTTTGGGCACATGGAGAGGATGAGTGAGGAAAGATTGACCAAGAGGATATATGTGTCGGAGGTGGAGGGAACAAGGAGAAGAGGGAGACCAAATTGGAGGTGGAAAGATGGAGTGAAAAAGATTTTGTGTGATCGGGGCCTGAACATGCAGGAGGGTGAAAGGAGGGCAAGGAATAGAGTGAATTGGAGCGATGTGGTATACCGGGGTTGACGTGCTGTCAGTGGATTGAAGCAGGGTATGTGAAGCGTCTGGGGTAAACCATGGAAAGCTGTGTAGGTATGTATATTTGCGTGTGTGGACGTATGTATATACATGTGTATGGGGGGGGGGGTTGGGCCATTTCTTTCGTCTGTTTCCTTGCGCTACCTCGCAAACGCGGGAGACAGCGACAAAGTATAATAAATATTATCCCTGGGGATAGGGGTGAAAGAATACTTCCCACGCATTCCTCGCGTGTCGTAGAAGGCCACTAGAGGGGACGGGAGCGGGGGGGCCAGAAATCCTCCCCTCCTTGTATTTTTTAACTTTCTAAAATGGGAAATATATATATATATATATATATATATATATATATATATATATATATATATATATATATATATGGGGATAGGGGAGAAAGAATACTTCTCACGTATTCCCTGCGACTAGAGGGGACGGGAGCGGGGGGCCAGAAATCCTCCCCTCCTTGTATTTTTTAACTTTCTAAAATGGGAAACATATATATATATATATATATATATATATATATATATATATATATATATATATGGGGATAGGGGAGAATGAATACTTCTCATGTATTCCCTGCGTGTCGTAGAAGGCGGCTAAAAGGGAAGGGAGCGGGGGGCTGGAAATCCTCCCCTCTCGTTTTTTAATTTTCCAAAAGAAGGAATAGAGAAGGGAGCCAAGTGAGGATATTCCCTCAAAGGCTCAGTCTTCTGTTCTTAATGCTACCTCGCTAACGCGGGAAATGGCGAATAGTATGAAAAAAAAATATATATATATATATATATATATATATATATATTTTTTTTTTTTTTTTTTTTTGCCGCTGTCTCCCGCGTTTGCGAGGTAGCGCAAGGAAACAGACGAAAGAAATGGCCCAAACCACCCCCATACACATGTATATACATACGTCCACACACGCAAATATACATACCTACACAGCTTTCCATGGTTTACCCCAGACGCTTCACATGCCTTGATTCAATCCACTGACAGCACGTCAACCCCGGTATACCACATCGCTCCAATTCACTCTATTCCTTGCCCTCCTTTCACCCTCCTGCATGTTCAGGCCCCGATCACACAAAATCTTTTTCACTCCATCTTTCCACCTCCAATTTGGTCTCCCACTTCTCGTTTTTTTTTTTTTTTTTTTTCCGCTGTCTCCCGCGTATGTATGTATGTATATGAGTGGTTTGGCCATTCTTCGTCTGTTTCCTTCCGCTACCTCACTGATGCAGGAAACAGCAGTTAAGTATAATAATAATATAATAGTAACCTTGTAAATCTGTCTTCCTGCTCTGACGATGCAATTATACATGCTTTGACAGTTTTTGGGAGACTATGATGCATGACATTTTTTTAGCTGTGTTATTCATTTGCTAGTGATAGCTATCATGCATCAACTGGAAATCAAATGGGGGCAGAAACCATTACAATATGGAGTGGAAATCTGTTTTCATATGAGTAATGTTGCAGTTTAAGGGTCAGTGTATATCACAAGAACGTGGCTAATTCACCTGATACCAGTGATGATCCACTAGTGGGGAAGAAATATAAAGGTATACTAGGAAAGATCTGTTTTACATCACCTAATTGCCAAACTGCCACACACAAAATTTAGCTGGCTGGCAAATAAATAAGGCCACGCCAAAGAGACTCATGAAAAAATCGAATAGACAACATTGCATGGACAGGGTATGTAACATTCTTCAATATGAAAGTACAACTTAGCATCCCTGTAAGTGGTTTCTTGCTACTGTATGTACTTAGTTTCAGTTTGTAGAGTACTATGCTAGCTCCCCTTAGATAAAGACGAAAAGAGAATATGCGTATAATTAGATACATTTATTTGCTCTTCATTTACCATTTGTGTTAAAGGAAGACTTGCATATTGATGTTGCCCCATCTTTTAATCTTGTGTACATACCACATATTAACCTTTTGCATACTTACTTCCTGCCCCAGGAGTCCTTTCCATCTCTTTCTGATTCCCATAACATTCAAGAAGCCAGCAGCATTCTACAAGCAGTACCACATGTAGTTGTCTTTTCTTTCTGCCTCACTAACATGTGGACTATGGGCATTCTGTCCACAAACATACAATCTCTCCTTGTCATATGTAAAAACTGACAAAATTTAACTCATACAGCTCATTCTTTGTAACTAGATTTTTCTGCGGTGAGCACTATGTGCAAGCCCTGCCTTTTGGCAAAATGATATAAGCAGTAGATAGCAGTAATAGGTAAGAAAATATAGGCTGGAGTATCAGGCAGAAACACTAGGTAGGAGCATTAGATAGAAATCACTAGGAACATTAGGTAGGAGCATTAGATAGAAATCACTAGGAACATTAGGTAGGAGCATTAGATAGAAATCACTAGGAACATTAGGTAGGAGCATTAGATAGAAATCACTAGGAACATTAGGTAGGAGCCTCTGCAAACACAGCACTAGACTTGCCCTCTGCCAGCAGCCTAAGGGTGAGGCAGTAAAGGCTAAGAAGCAGCACTGGAGTTCTTTAGTTATAGAGACTGTTGCCATGGCAATCCCTCTGAGAGAGTTCCAGTTGGAACAGGCATCAGGGATATAGATGGAAATGTAAGACTCATGCACGTATTGCATTAATTTTTCATTAGCTTTGTTATTATCATTTTACTGTGAGTTACTTATACTTAATTGCATCACATAGGATGTTCCCACAGGCTCGCTGTTCTCACGGGCCACCGTAAATAAGGATGTTTGAACACATAACAGCTGATCTGTTGTATAAACATGTAGTGCTGACATATGGTTGTATCAGGTGTTGACAGGCTTCACACGGACTCACTGTTCTCACGGGCCACTGTTAATCAGGATGTTTGAACACATAAGAGCTGATCTGTGGCTTAAACAAGCTACTGAATGGGTGTTGACAGACTCCAATATAACCCCTGCCAGTGCTACCTGTGGGGACAACCTCATCTTACCACTAGTGTGTGTCATAGTGTGTTATAAGACCTTTGTCCAGAGTACTATAGTTGTACATACCTATTTTTCTAATATAACTGTAAAGGCCACCTGATCTTCATTGAGTACCATGGAACGTAGAAAGATCCAATCTCCTTACCAACTCAGTCTGACAAGTGGTGGCAACCTTACAAGTGGTGGTTCCCTTGCAATTGTTGGCAGTGACGCAAGACCTATGTGACTACAGATGACCCTCATACCTACTTCATATTTCTATGCCTGGTGTTCCCAGCATTTCTACAAGCCTACCTGACACAGCAAACAGTCCTGATACATTCTACCTGTGGACACTAAGGGCTGAACCAAGGACCAGCTAAGTGATTCATCGCCTATAGTATACCTCCCTGCATCAAAGATTTGCCTTTATTGCACTGCTAACACTGGGTGGCTAGGAAGGAAAATCAACACAGCACCACAGTCATAGAATGCTGTCATCACATCAAGAGCGAGCCACCATTCTGCACACATCTCCGCCTTACTACACCCAAGACCCCTTGGAAGACTCCCACTCAGATATGAACTCTGTTACAGTGGCTCACTTGGTGAGGTATGCTCTTTTTGAGGCACTACTTCTTAATCTTTACATATAGATACACTTTTCTGTGAATCTTGACTTGACTATTCACTTCTGTAATTTCACCAGTTATTTAGGGTCCCATCCACTATTCCATACATTCCCTCTTGTGTTTTCATGTAATAATGATATTTTTAGTGACTCTATTCATATATTGAGTCTTGTAATTAATATGTCATAGTGTTAAGTACACCTTTGGTAACATCATCTGTTATGTTTAACTTTCTTTTAACTTTCTTTTGACAAAATTTTCAAATAAGAATCATGATATATATTTTGAATTAGGCAAATAGTGTTATCTAAATTTCAACTTTTTGGTTATCAAGTGCCTATTTTAACTCTGATTTTAATACATGTCAAACAAGGATCCATGTGATGGACATAAAAGTTCATATGTCCTCAGAAATTTACTTAGAATATTACTTTTATTTATTTACTTTGCTTTGTCACTGTCTCTCGCGTTTGCGAGGTAGCGCAAGGAAACAGACGAAAGAAATGGCCCAACCCACCCTCATACACATGTATATACATACATGTCCACACATGCAAATATACATACCCATACATCTCAATGTACACATATATATACACACACAGACACATACATATATACACATGCACTCAATTCAAACTGTCTGCCTTTATTCATTCCCATCGCCACCTCGCCACACATGGAATAACATCCCCCTCCCCCCCCTCATGTGTGCGAGGTAGCACTAGGAAAAGACAACAAAGGCCCCATTCGTTTACACTCAGTCTCTAGCTGTCATGCAATAATGCCCGAACCACAGCTCCCTTTCCACATCCAGGCCCCACAGAACTTTCCATGGTTTACCCCAGACGCTTCACATGCCCTGATTCAATCCATTGACAGCACGTCGACCCCAGTACACCACATCGATCCAATTCACTCTATTCCTTGCCTGCCTTTCACCCTCCTGCATGTTTAGGCCCCGATCACTCAAAATCTTTTTCACTCCATCTTTCCACCTCCAGTTTGGTCTCCCACTTCTCCTCATTCCCTCCACCTCTGACACATATATCCTCTTTGTCAATCTTTCCTCACTCATTCTCTCCATGCGACCAAACCACCCTCTTCTGCTCTTTCAACCACACTCTTTTTATTACCGCACATCTCTCTTACCCTTTCATTACTTACTCAGTCAAACCACCTCACACCACATATTCTCCTCAAACACCTCATTTCCAGCACATCCACCCTCCTCCGCACAACTCTATCTATAGCCCACGCCTCACAACCATACAACATTGTTGGAACCACTATTCCTTCAAACATACCCATTTTTGCTTTCCAAGTTAATGTTCTCGACTTCCACACATTTTTCAACGCTCCCAGAACTTTTGCCCCCTCCGACACCCTATAATTCACTTCCACTTCCATGGTTCCATCTGCTTCCAAATCCACTTCCAGATATCTAAAACACTTCACTTCCTCCAGTTTTTCTCCATTCAAACTTACCTCCCAATTAACTTGTCCCTCAACCCTACTGTACCTAATGACCTTGCTCTTATTCACATTTACTCTCAGCTTTCTTCTTTCACACACTTTACCAAACTCAGTCACCAGCTTCTGCAGTTTCTCACCCTAATCAGCCACCAGGGCTGTATCATCAGCAAGCAACAACTGACTCTCTTCCCAAGCTCTCTCATCCACAACAGGCTGTGTACTTGCCCCTCTTTCCAAAACTCTTACATTCACCTCCCTAACAACCCCATCCATAAACAAATTAAACAACCATGGAGACATCACGCACCCCTGACTTTTGACGCAAACCAACATTCACTGAGAACCAATCACTTTCCTCTCTTCCTACACATACACATGCCTTACATCCTCGATAAAAACTTTTCACTGCTTCTAACAACTTACCTCCCACACGATGTATTCTTAATACCTTCCACAGAGCATCTCTTATCAACTCTGTCATAAGCCTTCTCCAGATCCATAAATGCTACATACAAATCCACTTGCTTTTCTGAGTATTTCTCACATACATTTTTCAAAGCAAACACTTATTCAACACATCATCTACCACTTCTGAAACCACACTGCTCTTCCTTAATCTGATGCTCTGTACATACCTTCACCCTCTCAATCAATACCCTCCCTATAATTTCCCAGGAATACTCAACAAACTTATACCTCTGTAATTTGAGCACTCACTCTTATCCCCTTTGCCTTTGTACAATGGCAGTATGCAAGCATTCCACCAGTCCTCAGGCACCTCACCATGAGTCATACATTAAATAATGCATTCCTCACGTGTCGTAGAAGGCGACTAAAGGGGACGGGAGCAGGGGGCTAGAAACCCTCCCCTCCTTGTATTTTAACATTCTAAAAGAGGAAACAGAAGAAGCAGTCATGCAGGGAGTGCTCATCCTCCTCGAAGGCTCCGATTGGGGTGACTAAATGTGTGTGGATGTAACCAAGATGAGAAAAAAGGAGAGACAGGTCGTATGTTTGAGGAAAAGAACCTGGATGTTTTGGCTCTGAGTGAAACGAAGCTCAAGGGTAAAGGGTAAGAGTGGTTTGGGAATGTCTTGGGAGTAAAGTCAGGGGTTAGTGAGAGGACAAGAACAAGGGAAGGAGTAGCACTACTCCTGAAACAGGAGTGGTGGAAGTATGTGATAGAGTGTAAGAAAGTAAACTCTAGATTGATATGGGTAAAACTGAAAGTGGATGGAGGGAGATGGGTGATTATTGGTGTATATGCACCTGGGCATGAGCGGAAAGATCATGAGAGGCAAATGTTTTGGGAGCAGCTGAGTGAGTATGTTAGTAGTTTTGATGCACGAGACTGGGTTATAATGATGGGTGATTTAAATGCAAAGGTGAGTAATGTGGCAATTCAGGGAATAATTGTTGTACATGGGGTGTTCAGTGTTGTAAATGGAAATGGTGAAGAGCATGTAGATTTATGTGCTGAAAAGGACTGGTGATTGGGAATACCTGGTTTAAAAAGAGAGATATACATAAGTATACGTATATAAGTAGGAGAGATGGCCAGAGAGCGTTATTGGATTACATGTTAATTGATAGGCACGGGAAAGAGAGACTTTTGGATGTCAATGTGTTGAGAGGTGCAACTGAAGGGATGCCTGATTATTATCTTGTGGAGGCGAAAGTGAAGATTTGTAGAGGTTTTCAGAAAAGAAGAGGGAATGTTGGGGTGAAGAGAGTGGTGAGAATAAGTGAGCTTGGGAAGGAGACTTGTGTGAGGAAGTACCAGGAGAGACTGAGTACAGAATGGAAAAAGGTGAGAACAAAGGACATAAGGGGAGTGCGGGAGGAATGGGATGTATTTAGGGAAGCAGTGATGGCTTGCGCAAAAGATGCTTGTGGCATGAGAAGCGTGGGAGGTGGGCAGATTAGAAAGGGTAGTGAGTGGTGGGAATAATTGTTGTACATGGGGTGTTCAGTGTTGTAAATGGAAATGGTGAAGAGCATGTAGATTTATGTGCTGAAAAGGACTGATGATTGGGAATACCTGGTTTAAAAAGAGAGATATACATAAGTTTGTGTGAATAAATTGTACATTTCCTTTTCCATAGCCAGAGGTTGAACCATTATGTGACGTTCATTTTTTCATTCATTTCAAGCTAAAAGTTTGTTTTCTAAATTGTGTCTTACATTTTTCATATGTATATATATGTATGTGTGTGTGTGTGTGTGTGTGCGCGTGTGTGTGTGTGTGTGTGTGTGTGTATATACATATGTATATTATCCCTGGGGATAGGGGTGAAAGAATACTTCCCACGTATTCCTCGCGTGTCGTAGAAAGCGACTAGAGGGGACGGGAGCGGGGGGCCGGAAATCCTCCCCTCCTTGTATTAACTTTCTGAAATGGGAAACAGAAGAAGGAGTCACGCGGGGAGTGCTCATCCTCCTCGAAGGCTCAGAGTGGGGTGCCTATATGTGTGTGGATGTAACCAAGATGTGAAAAAAGGAGAGATAGGTAGTATGTTTGAGGAAAGGAACCTGGATGTTTTGGCTCTGAGTGAAACGAAGCTCAAGGGTAAAGGGGAAGAGTGGTTTGGAAATGTCTGGGGAGTGAAGTCAGGGGTTAGTGAGAGGACAAGAGCAAGGGAAGGAGTAGCAATACTCCTGAAACAGGAGTTGTGGGAGTATGTGATAGAATGTAAGAAAGTAAATTCTCGATTAATATGGGTAAAATTGAAAGTTGATGGAGAGAGGTGGGTGATTATTGGTGCATATGCACCTGGGCATGAGAAGAAAGATCATGAGAGGCAAGTGTTTTGGGAGCAGCTGAATGAGTGTGTTAGCGGTTTTGATGCACGAGACCGGGTTATAGTGATGGGTGATTTGAATGCAAAGGTGAGTAATGTGGCAGTTCAGGGAATAATTGGTATGCATGGGGTGTTCAGTGTTGTAAATGGAAATGGTGAAGAGCTTGTAGATTTATGTGCTGAAAAAGGACTGATGATTGGGAATACCTGGTTTAAAAAGCGAGATATACATAAGTATACTTATGTAAGTAGGAGAGATGGCCAGAGAGCATTATTGGATTACGTGTTAATTGACAGGCGTGCGAAAGAGAGACTTTTGGATGTCAATGTGCTGAGAGGTGCAACTGGAGGGATGTCTGATCATTATCTTGTGGAGGCTAAGGTGAAGATTAGTATGGGTTTTCAGAAAAGAAGAGTTAATGTTGGGGTGAAGAAGGTGGTGAGAGTAAGTGAGCTTGGGAAGGAGACCTGTGTGAAGAAGTATCAGGAGAGACTGTGTACAGAATGGAAAAAGGTGAGAACAATGGAAGTAAGGGGAGTGGGGGAGGAATGGGATGTATTTAGGGAATCAGTGATGGATTGCGCAAAAGATGCTTGTGGCATGAGAAGAGTGGGAGGTGGGCTGTTTAGAAAGGGTAGTGAGTGGTGGGATGAAGAAGTAAGAGTATTAGTGAAAGAGAAGAGAGAGGCATTTGGACGATTTTTGCTGGGAAAAAATGCAATTGAGTGGGAGAAGTATAAAAGAAAGAGACAGGAGGTCAAGAGAAAGGTGCAAGAGGTGAAAAAAAGGGCAAATGAGAGTTGGGGTGAGAGACTATCAGTAAATTTTAGGGAGAATAAAAAGATGTTCTGGAAGGAGGTAAATAGGGTGCGTAAGACAAGGGAGCAAATGGGAACTTCAGTGAAGGGCGTAAATGGGGAGGTGATAACAAGTAGTGGTGATGTGAGAAGGAGATGGAATGAGTATTTTGAAGGTTTGTTGAATGTGTCTGATGACAGAGTGGCAGATATAGGGTGTTTGGGTCGAGGTGGTGTGCAAAGTGAGAGGGTTAGGGAAAATGATTTGGTAAACAGAGAAGAGGTAGTAAAAGCTTTGCGGAAGATGAAAGCCGGCAAGGCAGCAGGTTTGGATGGTATTGCAGTGGAATTTATTAAAAAAGGGGGTGACTGTATTGTTGACTGGTTGGTAAGGTTATTTAATGTATGTATGACTCATGGTGAGGTGCCTGAGGATTGGCGGAATGCGTGCATAGTGCCATTGTACAAAGGCAAAGGGGATAAGAGTGAGTGCTCAAATTACAGAGGTATAAGTTTGTTGAGTATTCCTGGTAAATTATATGGGAGGGTATTGATTGAGAGGGTGAAGGCATGTACAGAGCATCAGACTGGGGAAGAGCAGTGTGGTTTCAGAAGTGGTAGAGGATGTGTGGATCAGGTGTTTGCTTTGAAGAATGTATGTGAGAAATACTTAGAAAAGCAAATGGATTTGTATGTAGCATTTATGGATCTGGAGAAGGCATATGATAGAGTTGATAGAGATGCTCTGTGGAAGGTATTAAGAATATATGGTGTGGGAGGCAAGTTGTTAGAAGCAGTGAAAAGTTTTTATCGAGGATGTAAGGCATGTGTACGTGTAGGAAGAGAGGAAAGTGATTGGTTCTCAGTGAATGTAGGTTTGCGGCAGGGGTGTGTGATGTCTCCATGGTTGTTTAATTTGTTTATGGATGGGGTTGTTAGGGAGGTAAATGCAAGAGTCTTGGAAAGAGGGGCAAGTATGAAGTCTGTTGGGGATGAGAGAGCTTGGGAAGTGAGTCAGTTGTTGTTCGCTGATGATACAGCGCTGGTGGCGGATTCATGTGAGAAACTGCAGAAGCTGGTGACGGAGTTTGGTAAAGTGTGTGGAAGAAGAAAGTTAAGAGTAAATGTGAATAAGAGCAAGGTTATTAGGTACAGTAGGGCTGAGGGTCAAGTCAATTGGGAGGTGAGTTTGAATGGTGAAAAACTGGAGGAAGTGAAGTGTTTTAGATATCTGGGAGTGGATCTGTCAGCGGATGGAACCATGGAAGCGGAAGTGGATCATAGGGTGGGGGAGGGGGCGAAAATTTTGGGAGCCTTGAAAAATGTGTGGAAGTCGAGAACATTATCCCGGAAAGCAAAAATGGGTATGTTTGAAGGAATAGTAGTTCCAACAATGTTGTATGGTTGCGAGGCGTGGGCTATGGATAGAGTTGTGCGCAGGAGGATGGATGTGCTAGAAATGAGATGTTTGAGGACAATGTGTGGTGTGAGGTGGTTTGATCGAGTAAGTAACGTAAGGGTAAGAGAGAGGTGTGGAAATAAAAAGAGCGTGGTTGAGAGAGCAGAAGAGAGTGTTTTAAAATGGTTTGGGCACATGGAGAGAATGAGTGAGGAAAGATTGACCAAGAGGATATATGTGTCGGAGGTGGAGGGAACGAGGAGAAGAGGGAGACCAAATTGGAGGTGGAAAGATGGAGTGAAAAAGATTTTGTGTGATCGGGGCCTGAACATGCAGGAGGGTGAAAGGAGGGCAAGGAATAGAGTGAATTGGAGCGATGTGGTATACAGGGGTTGACGTGCTGTCAGTGGATTGAATCAAGGCATGTGAAGCGTCCGGGGTAAACCATGGAAAGCTGTGTAGGTATGTATATTTGTGTGTGTGGACGTGTGTATGTACATGTGTATGGGGGGGGTTGGGCCATTTCTTTCGTCTGTTTCCTTGCGCTACCTCGCAATACGCGGGAGACAGCGACAAAGTATAAAAAAAAAAAAAAAAAAAAAAAAAATACATAAGTATACGTATGTAAGTAGGAGAGATGGCCAGAGAGCGTTATTGGATTACGTGTTAATTGATAGGCACGGGAAAGAGAGACTTTTGGATGTCAATGTGTTGAGAGGTGCAACTGAAGGGATGCCTGATTATTATCTTGTGGAGGCGAAAGTGAAGATTTGTAGAGGTTTTCAGAAAAGAAGAGGGAATGTTGGGGTGAAGAGAGTGGTGAGAATAAGTGAGCTTGGGAAGGAGACTTGTGTGAGGAAGTACCAGGAGAGACTGAGTACAGAATGGAAAAAGGTGAGAACAAAGGACATAAGGGGAGTGCGGGAGGAATGGGATGTATTTAGGGAAGCAGTGATGGCTTGCACAAAAGATGCTTGTGGCATGAGAAGCGTGGGAGGTGGGCAGATTAGAAAGGGTAGTGAGTGGTGGGATGAAGAAGTAAGATTGTTAATGAAAGAGAAGAGAGAGGCATTTGGATGATTTTTGCAGAGAAATAATGCAAATGACTGGGAGATGTATAAAAGAAAGAGGCAGGAGCTTAAGAGAAAGGTGCAAGAGGTGAAAAAGAGGGCAAATGAGAGTTAGGGTGAGAGAGTATCATTGAATTTTAGGGAGAATAAAAAGATGTTTTGGAAGGAGGTAAATAAAGTGCGTAAGACAAGGGAATCAATGGGAACTTCAGTGAAGGGAGCTAATGGGGAGGTGATAACAAGTAGTGATGATGAGAGGATATTTAGTGAGTATTTTGAAGGTTTGTTGAATGTGATTGATGATAGAGTGGCAGATATAGGGTGTTTTGGTTAAGGTGGTGTGCAAAGTGAGAGGGTTAGGGAGAATGATTTGGTAAACAGAGAAGAAGTAGTAAAAGCTTTGCGGAAGATGAAAACCAGCAAGGCAGTGGGTTTGGATGGTATTGCAGTGGAATTTATTAAAAAAGGGGGTGACTGTATTGTTGACTGGTTGGTAAGGTTATGTAATGTATGTATGACTCATGGTGAGGTGCCTGAGGAATAGCGGAATGCTTGCATAGTGCCATTGTACAAAGGCAAAGGGGATAAAGGTGAGTGCTCAAATTACAGAGGTATAAGTTTGTTGAGTATTCCTGAGAAATTATATGGGAGAGTATTGATTGAGAGGGTGAAGGTATGTACAGAGCATCAGATTTCGGAAGAGCAGTGTGGTTTCAGAAGTGGTAGAGGATGTGTGGATCAGGTGTTTGCTTTGAAGAATGTATGTAATAAATACTTAGAAAAGCAAATGGACTTGTATGTAGCATTTATGGATCAGGAGAAGGCATGTGATAGAGTTGATAGAGATGCTCTGTGGAAGGTATTAAGAATATGTGGTGTGGGAGGCAAGTTGTTAGAAGCAGTGAAAAGTTTTTATCGAGGATGTAAGGCATGTGTACGAGTAGGAAGAGAGGAAAGTGATTGGTTCTCAGTGAATGTAGGTTTGTGGCAGGGGTGCATGATGTCTCCATGGTTGTTTAATTTGTGTATGGATGATTATGAATGGGGTTGTTAGGGAGGTGAATGCAAGAGTTTTGGAAAGAGGGGCAAGTATGCAGTCTGTTGTGGATAAGAGAGCTTGAGAAGTGAGTCAGTTGTTGTTCGCTGATGATACAGCGCTGGTGGCTGATTCAGGTGAGAAACTGCAGAAGCTGGTGACTGAGTTTGGTAAAGTGTGTGAAAAAAGAAAGCTGAGAGTAAATGTGAAAAAGAGCAAGGATATTAGGTACAGAAGGGTTAACGGACGAGTCAATTGGGAGGTAAGTTTGAGTGGAGAAAAACTGGAGGAAGTGAAGTGTTTTAGATATCTGGGAGTGGATTTGGCAGCGGATGGAAACATGGAAGCGGAAGTGAATCATATGGTGAGGGAGGGGGCAAAAGTTCTGAGAGTGTTGAAAAATGTGTGGAAGTCGAGAACATTATCTCGGAAAGCAAAAATGGATATGTTTGAAGGAATAGTGGTTCCAACAATGTTATATGGTTGTGAGGCGTGGGCTATAGATAGAGTTGGGCGGAGGAGGGTGGATGTGCTGGAAATGAAATGTTTCAGGACAATATGTGGTGTGAAGTGGTTTGATCGAGTAAGTAATAATAGGGTAAGAGAGATGTGTGGTATTAAAGAGTGTGGTTGAGAGAGCAGAAGAGGGTGTTTTGAAATGGTTTGGCCACATGGAGAGAATGAGTGAGGAAAGATTGACCAAGAGGATATATGTGTCAGAGGTGGAGGGAACGAGGAGAAGTGGGAGACCAAATTGGAGGTGGAAAGATGGAGTGAAAAAGATTTTGAGTGATCAGGGCCTGAACATGCAGGAGGGTGAAAGATGTTCAAGGAATAGAGTGAATTGGAACGATGTGGTATACTGGGGTCGACGTGCTGTCAGTGGCCCAACCCACCCACATACACATGTATATACATACACATCCATACACGCACATATACATACCTATACATCTCAACTATGCATATATATACACACACAGACATATACATATATACACATGTACATAATTCATACTGTCTGCCTTTATTCATTTCCATTGCCACCTCGCCACACATGAAAGAACAACCCCCTCCCCCAAATGTGCGCGAGGTAGTGCTAGGAAAAGACAACAAAGGCCACATTCATTCACACTCAGTCCCTAGCTGTCATGTAATAATGCACCGAAACCACAGCTCCCTTTCCACATCCAGGCCTCACACAACTTTCCATGGTTTACCCCAGACGCTTCACATGTCCTGGTTCAATCCATTGACAGCACGTCGACCCCGGTATACCACATCGTTCCAATTCACCCTATTCCTTGCACGCCTTTCACCCTCCTGCATGTTCAGGCCCGGATCACTCAAAATCTTTTTCACTCTTTTTATTCTACTCTATTTTATTTTATTATACTTTGTCGCTGTCTCCCGCGTCAGTGAGGTAGCACAAAGAAACATACGAAAGAATGACCCAACCCACCCACAGATGCATGTGTATACATACATGTCCACACATGCACATATACATACCTATACATTTCAACGTATACATACATATGTATACACAGCATTCCAATTCACTCTATTCCTTGCACGCCTTTCACCCTCCTGCATGCTCAGGCCCCGATTGCTCAAAATCTTTTTCACTCCATCCTTCCATCTCCAATTTGGTCTCCCACTTCTCCTTGTTCCATCCACCTCTGACACATATATCCTCTTTGTTAATCTTTCCTCACTCATTCTATCCATGTGACCAGACCATTTCAGTACACCCTCTTCTGCTCTCTCAACCACACTCTTTTTATTACCACACATCTCTCTTACCCTTTCATTACTTACTCAATCAAACCACCTCACACCACATATTGTCCTCAAACATCTCATTTCCAATACATCCACCCTCTTCTGAACAACCCTATCTATAGCCCATGCCTTGGAACCATATAACATTGTTGGAACCAGTATTCCTTGAAACATACCCATTTTTGCTTTCCGAGATAATGTTCTCGCCTTCGACACATTCTTCAGTGCTCCAGAACCTTCGCCCCCTCCCCCACCCTGATACAACGCTGGTGGTTGATTCAGGTGAGAAATTGCAGAAGCTGGTGACTGAGTTTGGTAAAGTGTGTGAAAGGAGAAAGATGAGAGTAAATGTGAATAAGAGCAAGGTTATTAGGTACAGTAGGGTTGAGGGACAAGTTAATTGGGAGGTAAGTTTGATTGGAGAAATACTGGAGGAAGTGAAGTGTTTTATTTATCTGGGAGTGGATTTGGCAGGTGATGGAACCATGGAAGCAGAAATGAGTCATAGGGTGGGGGAGGGGGCAAAAGTTCTGGGAGAGTTGAAAAATGTGTGGAAGGTGAGAACATTATCTCGGAAAGCAAAAATGGGTATGTTTGAAGGAATAGTGGTTCCAAGAATGTTATATGGTTGCAAGGCATGGGCTATTGATAGAGTTGTGCAGAGGAGGGTGGATGTGCTGGAAATGAGATGTTTGAGGACAATATGTGGTGTGAGGTGGTTTGATCGAGTAAGTAATGAAAGGGTAAGAGATGTGTGGTAGTGAAAAGAGTGTGGTTGAGAGAGCAGAAGAGGGTGTTTTGAAATGGTTTGGTCACATGGAGGGACTGAATGAGGAAAGATTGACAAAGAGAATATATGTATCAGAGGTGGAGGGGACGAGAAGTGGGAGACCAAATTGGAGGTGGAAATATTGAGTGAAAAACATTTTGAGCAATCGGGGCCCAAACATGTAGGAGGGTGAAAGGCGTGCAAGGGATAGAGTGAATGGAACTATGTGGTATACCGGGGTCGATGTACTGTCAATGGATTGAATCAGGGCATGTGAAGCATCTGGGGTAAACCATGGAAAGTTTTGTGGGGCCTGGATGTGGAAGGGGAGCTGTGGTTTCGGTGCATTATACATAACAGCTGGAGACTGAGTGTGAATGAATGTGGCCTTTGTTGTCTTTTCCTAGCGCTACCTCGCACGCATGCGGGGGAGGGGGTTGTCATTTCATATGTGGTGGGGTGGCGACGGGAATGAATTGGGGCAGACAGTATGACTTATGTACTTATATGTATATGTCTGTGTGTTTATATATATGTATACGTTGAGATGTATAGTTATGTATATGTGTGTGTGTGTGGACGTGTATGTATATACATGTGTATGTGAGGTGGTTTGATCGAGTAAGTAACGTAAGGGTAAGAGAGATGTGTGGAAATAAAAAGAGCGTGGTTGAGAGAGCAGAAGAGGGTGTTTTGAAATGGTTTGGGCACATGGAGAGAATGAGTGAGGAAAGATTGACCAAGGGGATATATGTGTCGGAGGTGGAGGGAACGAGGAGAAGAGGGAGACCAAATTGGAGGTGGAAAGATGGAGTGAAAAAGATTTTGTGTGATCGGGGCCTGAACATGCAGGAGGGTGAAAGGAGGGCAAGGAATAGAGTGAATTGGAGTGATGTGGTATACCGGGGTTGACGTGCTGTCAGTGGATTAAAGCGGGGCATGTGAAGCGTCTGGGGTAAACCATGGAAAGCTGTGTAGGTATGTATATTTTGCGTGTGTGGACGTATGTATATACATGTGTATGGGGGTGGGTTGGGCCATTTCTTTCGTCTGTTTCCTTGCGCTACCTCGCAAACGCGGGAGACAGCGACAAAGCAAAAAAAAAAAAAAAAAAAAATGGTGGGTTGGGCC
Organism: Panulirus ornatus; assembly: GCF_036320965.1. Taxonomy (NCBI): domain Eukaryota; kingdom Metazoa; phylum Arthropoda; class Malacostraca; order Decapoda; family Palinuridae; genus Panulirus; species Panulirus ornatus. The sequence continues at coordinate 9,126,372 of NC_092266.1, read as the reverse complement.
ATTCTTTCGTCTGTTTCATTGTGCTACCTCGCTAACGCGCGAGACAGCAACAAAGTATAATAAGTAAAAAAACATATATTTATATCACCATATCACAGTTTATACATATCACAGAGCATTATTAAGCATTTTCAAATGACAAGATCCAACATGAAAGATTTTGTGCCTTTCACTGCAAGCCTTTGACCCAGATTTTTGTTTCGTTTCAGGCTCATCAAATGTGGTTGCAGACATGCCTTCCCATAGACTGGGAGCAGTCGCTGTAGACAATAACCCCATAGATTTTGAAAAAGAGGTAGAAACAGCATCAGCATGATAACCCAGTTTGGGGTCCTGTCACATAATTCTTAGATGGATAGGACCACAAGTCATAAAGTATAGTAATGTGTGTGTGCCTATGTGGGGAGAGTAGAGGGCATTTGAGCTGAAACTGTTCAGTTTTTTCATTGTGGTAATTACATCATGGGCAAGAGGGGTCTTTGGATGTGCTGAACCAGTGTTTGTAGTAATGTATGGATGGGTGACGTTCATAGCACAGATAAGAAAGTGTCTAATGTTTGCCAAGGAAGCATGATTTCAGGTCTTATGGGCTGTTATTCAATATTTGTGTTGGGGGCAGTTGTTTAGTGCTTGTTGGGTTATTTCTGTGTAAATGTGTTTTGTCATTATTATACTTGGGATGGGGGAACTGTGAGCAGAGGTTGTTGATGTGAGAGTTTGGGGTAGCTTTTTGTTTCTGCTTAAGGAGGTTGATGGTTAGTTCCGGAGTGGTATGGGTGGGAGGGGTCTCAAGCTGTTGCAAAGAATTTAGTGCCAACCATGCAACCAGTACAGCCAGCCTGGGTATCGGCAGGGTTTGTGACGCCTGCATAGTAAGCCAGCACTTCAGTGGTTGTCAAGTCCTTTGAACCAAATAGCTGATTTTTCTTTCTGCCCCACTCGCTCATGGACTACTGGCATTCTGTCCACAAACACAGAACTTCTTGTCATGAAAAACACGACAACATTCAATTCACAAAGCTCATTCTTCGTAAGTCGTAGATTTTCCTGTGGTGAGTGCTATGCGCTAGTCCTGCCATTTGACAAAGTGGTAGGGACAATAGATAGAAGTAGTTGGTAGGGACATTTAGGTAGGAGCATTAGGTAGAAACATTCAGTAATAGTAGTTGGTAGTAGCATTAGTTAGTAGTAGTCAGTAGGAACATCAGGTAGGAACCTCTGCAAATACTGCACAAGACTTGCTCTCTGTTAGAGGCCTGATCAGGGTGAGGTACTAAAGGCTAAGAAGCAGCACTGGAGTTAACTAGTTATGGAAATTCTACTGCCGTGGCCATCCCCTGAGGGAGCTCCAGAAGCGAACAGGCATCAAAGATATATATAGATAGGTAGCATGTCATGGTAGAATTGTACTGATGGATCTGTGTTTCAATGTGTAGGTGTTGAGTGTTTGTGGTTGCCAGACAAATAGTGATTGTTTTGAGTCCTCTATTTTGTGTAGTTTGCAGCTTTGCTACATTTGCTTCTGAGAGGGTGAAAGACCAGGCAAATGAGACATAGTTTAGGGTGGAGTAGATAGATTTTTTAAGAAGATGCTAAGGGATTCTTTTTCTTACCCAAACCTTGTGCCAGTTTGTGTTCTGAGGGCACTTAGTTCCTGTAATGATTTTGTGTTGATGTTTTAGGTATTAGAGGTGCATGTCATATGTATAGTACAAGATGCAGAGACTGGCTGATGTTTTATTTAAGTTGACGGGAGTATGAACTTGATTCGTGTCTGTTTAAGGTTAAAAGAGTGATTGAAGATTTCTTTGGAGATGCAGAGATTCTGCTCTGGTTTAGCTTTTGTTCCAACAGTGTATTAATGTACTGCTGCATGTTTGTTGCCACTGTGGTCATCAGCTTGTTGCAGTTTGTTGAAGGTAATGGAATGTCCACTACTGTACTGTACTGTATCATAGGGAACAACTTAAATTTCTGTATGCTGCCTGAATTAGCCAAGTTTTGATTTTTTTCTCTACATTTGAGGCTAAAGTCTAGGCTGGGCCTTAATAATAAGAGCTAAGTTAATGAAAATATAAAAGAAGAGATAAGGGAAAGTAGTTATGAATTATGGAGGAAGAAAAAAAAACATTCTTATCTAATACAGGCCATTCCATAGTTATTGGGAAGGACATGAGAAAGTACAGAGTTCTAAAGCTTCGAGGTGCAGGGAAAGAAACATTTATCAAAATGGTTAAGTTTAATGCCTCCAAGACCCTGTTTCAAACCATCTTTCTATCAAAAATTCTTCATGGCTTTCCTTTCTCTGTTGATGGTTATGTAATTCCTCCTCTTTACTCATTGAACACACTTTGTATTACTGTCCCATCCACTCTTTTTTTGGAAACCCAAATTTACAGAAATAGCTAAGTCTGCCTCTAAGAAATTGGGAGTCTTAATTAGGTTATCCCTGGGGATAGGGGAGAAAGAATACTTCCCACGCATTCCTCACGTGTCTTAGAAGGCGACTAAAGGGAACGGGAGCGGGGGGGCTAGAAACCCTCCCCTCCTTGTATTTTAACTTTCTAAAAGGGGAACAGAAGAAGGAGTCACGCAGGGAGTGCTCATCCTCCTCGAAGGCTCAGATTGGGGTGTCTAAATGTGTGTGGATGTAACCAAGATGAGAAAAAAAGGAGAGATAGGTAGGATGTTTGAGGAAAGGAACCTGGATGTTTTGGCTCTGAGTGAAATGACAGATAACCAAATGCACTCATATACTGATGACTCAACACTGCATTCTTTGACATCTTTCAATTCTGCTCCTAATCTTTTTCGATCTGCATCTCGTCTCGACACACCTTCCTCACTGAACTCTTACAGGATATCTGGTTCCCCACCACAAGCTAGACCATGCAATACTTGGCAAGCTGCTGTGTCACATAATTGTTGTGTGGTTGTTGGCAACTCAAAGGTGGGCCATTTTGTTGTTCGCTGATGATACAGCGCTGGTGGCTGATTCATGTGAGAAACTGCAGAAGCTGGTGACTGAGTTTGGGAAAGTGTGTGAAAGAAGAAAGTTGATATTAAATGTGAATAAGAGCAAGGTTATTAAGTACCGTAAGGTTGAGGGTCAAGTCAATTGGGAGGTAAGTTTGAATGGAGAAAAACTGGAGAAAGTGAAGTGTTTTAGATATCTGGGAGTGGATTTGGCAGCGGATGGAACCATGGAAGCGGAAGTGAATCGTAGGGTGGGGGAGGGGGCGAAAATCCTGGGAGCCTTGAAGAATGTGTGGAAGTCGAGAACATTATCTTGGAAAGCAAAAATGGGTATGTTTGAAGGAATAGTGGTTCCAACAATGTTGTATGGTTGCGAGGCGTGGGCTAAGGATAGAGTTGTGCGGAGGAGGGTGGATGTGCTGGAAATGAGATGTTTGAGGACAATATGTGGTGTGAGGTGGTTTGATCGGATAAGTAATAATAGGATAAGAGAGATGTGTGGTAATAAAAAGAGTGTGGTTAAGAGAGCAGAAGAGGGTGTTTTGAAATGGTTTGGTCACATGGAGAGAATGAGTGAGGAAAGATTGACCAAGAGGATATGTGTGTCAGAGGTGGAGGGGACGAGGAGAAGTGGGAGACCAAATTGGAGGTGGAAAGATGGAGTGAAAAAGATTTTGAGTGATCGGGGCCTGAACATGCATGAGGGTGAAAGGCGTGCGAGGAATAGAGTGAATTGGAACGATGTGGTATACCGGGGTCGACGTGCTGTCAATGATTGAACCAGGGCATGTGAAGCATCTGGGGTAAACCATGGAAAGTTCTGTGGGGCCTGGATGTGGAAAGGGAGCTGTGGTTTCGGTGCATTGTTACATGACAGCTAGAGACTGAGTGTGAACGAATGGGGCCTTTGTTGTCTTCCTAGCGCTACCTCGCACACATTAGGGGGAGGGGGTTGTTATTTCATGTGTGGCGAGGTGGCGATGGGAATGAATAAAGGCAGACTATGAATTATGTACACGTGTATGTATGTATATGTCTGTGTGTGTATACATATATGTATACATTGAGATGTATAGGTATGTATATTTGCATGTGTGGATGTGTATGTATATACATGTGTATGTGGGTGGGTTGGACCATTCTTTCGTCTGTTTCCTTACGCTACCTCACTAACGCGGGAGACAGCGACAAAGCAAAATAAATTAAAAAAAGATCCATTCTAATACTATAAAAATATTTTTCAATCTTTTTGAACAAGATTCTAGCTTAATTTCATGTTATGTCCTCTGATTGTTTTATCCCTATATATGTATGAGTGCTGTCAGTGGATTGAATCAGGGCATGTGAAGCATCTGGGGTAAACCATGGAAAGTTCTGTGGGGCCTGGGTGTGGAAAGGGAGCTGTGGTTTCGGGCATTATTGCATGACAGCTAGAGACTGAGTGTGAACAAATGGGGCCTTTGTTGTCTTTTCCTAGTGCTACCTCGCACACATGAGGGGGGAGGGGGGATGGTATTCAATGTGTGGCGAGGTGGCGATGGGAATGAAAAAGGCAGGCAGTGTGAATTGTGTGCATGGGTATATATGTATGTGTCTGTGTGTGTATATATGTGTACATTGAGATGTATAGGTATGTATATTTGCGTGTGTGGACATGTATGTATATACATTGTGTATGGGGGTGGATTGGGCCATTTCTTTCGTCTGTTTCCTTGCGCTACCTCGCAAACGCGGGAGACAGCGACAAAGCAAAATAAATAATGTATGAGTGTATGGGTTTGTTATAACTGAATAAATAAAGAATGGTAAACTATTTTTCAAGCAGTATATGTTTGTGGGTATGTTTTGTGTGTGTTTTGCCTTTTGGAAAGAGATAAAGTGCCCACCACAAGACTTTGTCATGAGGCAGGGCCAGTTCAAAGAACTAACTGATACTTGAAAAAAAAAAAAGGGGGGGGGGAATGGAGCAGATGCTGGCATTTACAATCAACATGAACCCACCTTATTAGCAACAAGCATTCCTTCAAAAGGTTATACAACAGAAGAGTAATAAACTTTGTCTAATAGACATATATTGGAAAAATTCAATAATACATATATACACATTTTTTCATAAAATTTTAAATATAAATTTGATAAGTGATATATAATAACTACCATGTCTTCATCACAGAGAATGGAAAAACTTGATTCTTTTTAATGTGAACCTTGATAAAAAAAAAAATTTAAGAACTAACTTTTAACATTAATTACATATTAATGAGCATAGACCATAACATTAAAAACAGTAGCAACTAGTTTCACAAACTGGATCTGATCGGCAAAACAGCAAATAACTTTAAAACACAAGAAGTGAAAAGACAGAAATATTCACATGGTCATTAACCCATAAAATAAAGAAAAAACTGTAAAACTGCAAAAGAAGTATCAACCTGATGCAGGCTACAGTCTATGAATGTTAACTCGATAGAGGACATAAAGTATGATGTAACAGCACCTCTAATACATGGTTCTAAGTGTTTCTATAATCAGGTATTGCAAGTCAGAAATGAAAGTTTGAACTTCTTGCAGAGTATATAAAACATAATTACAAGATTTAAACTTTGGGCAAGTTAGACAGCGTTTGAAGGTCTTTTTCAATTCTGTAAACAATACCTTTGTGCAAATTTTACTTGTACTACATTCTGGAAGCCTTATTTCAGGAAGGAAATATTGACAAAAGACACATGATGAGTGATTTCTTGTCAAACACTTGCTAGTTGCAGCCATTAGGTCATGTTATAACAAAGTCTTTCCTCACTATCTCTTAATCCATAACAGCACTTCAGTTTCTTCAACAAAAAACACGTTTAATTAATTGACATGTGACAAAAACCATTATCTCAGAACATTCAAATAACTATTGGTAATCCAATTTCATGTTCTTTGCATCTTTGTCAGATGTCATGGATGGAGGAGCATCTATTCCTTTAGGAGCAACTGGATAAGTGTCAATATCAATCCTCTGACTCTTGTAAAGAAAAAGTTCAAGAAACATATTAAGGTAGCCATTCAAGTCACATTAACTGGAAGACAATATATTTTTTTCCGTAATGTCTTCAGCACAGGTACTTTTCAACCAAATTTTCATCATAGAACAAATACCACATATAAGAAGGCATGGATTTGATATCATTGCGCTGATGAAAGCTGATTAAGAAGTTCAATCTCACTCTTGAGGTTATTTAAGCTATCAGAGCCAGTTTGTCCTCCAGTCTCTTGTTTGGGTTGAGGGGGAATGTTAAGCACATATGGAACAGATGTACTTACACCCAAACTAGTTTTGCTGTTTAGTTTGTTGGTAAGTGGAGGGGGATCTATTATGTTAAGATTGGATGAGAGATTTTCAGAAAGATGTGCATCTACCATGGATGCATTGAAATCACTTTCACTGGGCAAGAGAGACCGCAGCTCAGCTGAATTGATATTAGTCATATCCAATTCAATTGGATTTTGGTCAATGCACTTCTGAGAGTCCAGATCCAACAGCTGGGCAATGGCTTGTCCTTGTGGATTAGACACGACTGGGGCATAACTACTGCTCACAACAACAGGACCTGCAAAACACAGTCAAATTAATCTTAAAAGTATGTAGCTATTCTTGTGTCACCAGTTTCATTTTAAGTACATGACCCAGACTCCTTTTACATGGCTCCTGCAGCTTAAAGGATACATTAGAATCAGTAGCATGGAAAGGACTGTGCTCCTTTTCAGCCATCAACAATGTAACAATCTCACTGAAGGTGACACTTCAATTGTGGCATAACCACGTGGAGGCAGGTTTCAGTAACACAATCACCTACTCTTATCTAAACGTGTGTTAAGGAGCCCATACACCTCAGAAGGCCAAACAATCAACCACAATACATAGACACTGCATCACTCTATATATAGTTTAAACCTTTCTCATACATCTCCAAAATTTGTAAAACCTTATGATTAAATCTTTAATATCCTTAGTTAAAATATCTTCCCACCTGGTTTATACATACAAAGGAATAGAGAATTCAAACCACAGCCCATTAGGTCCTTTTAAGGTTGTTTGTGATAATGGTAAATATCAGAAACTGACAGAATAGAATAGCATAGAAGTCCGAAGGCATAAAGGTAATTCAAAGAGAATAACCTGGAAAATGTCATTGTGACTAAGAAGGCACACACAATATAAGTCTAGGACTTAAAGCTAATATTTATAAAGTCTCTTCTCAAATGTATATATAGCACTCCTTTCAGCCATTCTAACTGGCAAATTATTCCATATATTAACAATCCTGTTGAAGAAAAAGATCTTCCCTTCATTCTATATAAAATGCTTGCCGACGAGTTTGTATCCAATACCACAAGTAAATCAAATGAATCAAGTCACAAGCAGCTTAATAGATTCAAGTCTTTTCACCTGCTCTCAGGATTTGTTTCTCAGTCTGGAAATCATCTTTGCAACCAGACACTATACTCACTCTATTCTGTTGATATATTTTTTGGGAGGGTGGCCAAAACTGAACACAATATTCAACATGTGGACAAACCAATGAAACTTTCAATTGTTTACCACCGATGCTTCACATGCCCTGGTTCAATCCACTGACAGCATGTCGAACCCGATACACCACATCGTTCCAATTCACTCTATTCCTTGCACGCCTTCCACCCTCCTGCATGTTCAGGCCCCAATCGCTCAAAATCTTTTTCACTCCATCTTTCAACCTCCAATTTGGTATCCCACTTCTCATCGTTCCCTCCACCTCTGACACATATATCCTCTTTGTCAATCTTTCCTCACTCATTCTCTCCATGTGACCAAACCATTTCAAAACACCCTCTTCTGCTCTCTCAACCACACTCTTTTCATTACCACACATCTCTCTTACCCTTTCCTTACTTCCTCAATCAAACCATCTCACACCACAAATTGTCTTCAAACATCTCATTTCCAACACATCCATCCTCCTCCGCACAACTCTATCTATAGCCCTCGCCTTGCAACCACACAACATTGTTGGAACCACTATTCCTTCAAACATACCCAGTTTTGCTTTCCGAGATAATGTTCTCATCTTCCACACATTTTTCAACGCTCCCAGAACTTTCACCCCCTTCCCCACCCTGTGACTCACTTCCGCTTCCATGGTTCCATCCGCTGCCAGATCCACTCCCAGATATCTAAAACACTTCAATTCCTAGTTTTTCTCCATTTAAACTTACCTCCCAATTTGACTTGTCCCTCAACCCTACTGTACCTAATAATTAACCTTGCTCTTATTCACATTTACTCTCAGCATTCTTCTTTCACACACTTTACCAAACTCAGTCACCAGCTTCTGCAGTTTCTCACCCAAATCAGCCACCAGCGCTGTATCATGAGCGAACAACAACTGACTTCCCAAGCGCTCTCATCCACAGCAGACTGCACACTTGCCCCTCTCTCCAAAACTCTTGCATTCACCTCCCTAACAACCCCATCCATAAACAAATTAAACAACCATGGAGACATCACACACCCCTGCCACAAACCAACATTCACTGAGAACCAATCACTTTCCTCTCTTCCTACTAGTACACATGCCTTACATCCTCGATAAAAACTTTTCACTCCTTCTAGCAACTTTCCTCCCACACCATATATTCTTAATACCTTCCACAGAGGAGCTCTATCAACTCTTATCATATGCCTTCTCCAGATCCATAAATTCTACATACAAATCCATTTGCTTTTCTAAGTATTTTTCACATACATTCTTCAAAGCAAACACCTGATCCACACATCCATTACCACTTCTGAAACCACACTGCTCTTCCCCAATCTGATGCTCTGTACATGCATTCACCCTCTCAATCAATATCCTCCCATATGATTTCCCAGGAATACTCAACAAATTTATATCTCAGTAATTTGAGTGCTCACCTTTATCCCCTTTGCCTTTGTATAATGGCACTATGCACGCATTCCGCCAATCCTCAGGCACCTCACCATGACTCATACATATATTAAATATCCTTACCAACCAGTCAACAACACAGTCACCCTCTTTTATTAATTCCAATTCCAATGCAATACCATCCAAACCCATCGCCTAGCTACCTTTCATCTTCCACAAAGCTTTTACTACCTCTTCTCTCTTCACCAAATCATTCTCCCTAACCCTCTCACTTCGCACACCACCTCGTCCAAAACACCCTATATCCCTATATCATCTAACACATTCAACAAACCTTCAAAATACTCGCTCCATCTCCCTCTCACATCACCACTACCTGTTATCACCTCAACATTAGCTCCCTTCACCTATGTTCCCATTTGTTCTCTTGTCTTACGCACTTTATTTACCTCCTTCCAAAACATCTTTTATCCTCCCTAAAATTTAATGATACTCTCTCACTCCAACACTCATTTGCCCTCTTTTTCACCTCTTGCCCCTTTCTCTTGACCTCCTGCCTCTTTCTTTTATACATCTCCCAGTCATCTGCACTATTTCCCTTCAAAACTCATCCAAATGCCTCTCTCTTCTCTTTCACTAATAATCTTATTTCTTCATCCTACCACTCACTACCCTTTCTAATCTGCATACCTCCCACGCTTCTCATGCAACAGGCATCTTTTGCGCAAGCCATCACTGCTTCCCCAAATACATCCCATTCCTCCCCCACTCCCCTTACTTCCTTTGCTCTCACCTTCTTCCATTCTGCACTCAGTCTCTCCTGGTACTTCCTCACACAAGTCTCCTTCCCAAGCTCACTTACTCTCACCAATATCTTCACCCCAACATTCTCTTTTCTGAAAACCTCTACAAATCTTCACCTTCACCACAAGATAATGATCAGACATCCCTCCAGTTGACCCTCTTAGCACATTAACATCCAAAAGTCTCTCTTTCATGCACCTATCAATAAACAAGGAATCCAATAACGCTCTCTGGCCATCTCTCCTACTTACATACGTATACTTATGTATATCTATCTTTTTAAACAAGGTATTCCTAGTCACCAGTCCTTTTTCCTCAAACAAATCTACAAGCTCTTCACCATTTCCATTCACAACGCTGAACACCCCATGTACACCAATTATACCCTTAACTGCCACACTACTCACCTTTGCATTCAAATCACCCATCACTATAACCCAGTCTCCTGCATCAAAACTACTAACACTCAGTTGCTCCCAAAACACTTGCCTCTCAGGATCTTTCTTCTCATGACCATGTGCATATGCACCAATAATCACCATCTCTCTCCATCCACTTTCAGTTTTACCCATATCAATCTAGAGTTTACTTTCTTACACTCTATCACATAATCCCACCACTCCTGTCCTCTCTTGTCCTTGCTCTTGTCCTCTCACCAACCCCTGACTTTACTCCCAAAAATTCCTAAACCACTCTTCCCCTTTACCCTTGAGCTTCACTTCACTCAGAGCCAAAACATCCAGGTTCCTTTCCTCAAACATACTACCTATCTCTCCTTTTTTCTCATCTTGGCTACATCCACACACACTTAGACACCCCAATCTGAGCCTTCGAGGAGGATGAGCACTCCCTGCGTGACTCCTTCTGTTTCCCCTTTTAGAAAGTTAAAATACAAGGAGGGGAAGACTTCTAGCCCCTGGGAGTGGGGGCTAGAAACCCTCCCTTCCTTGGGTTGGGCCATTCTTTCGTCTGTTTCCTTGTGCTACCTCGCTAACGCAGGAGACAGCGACAAAGCATAATAAATAAATATTTATTATTTATTTATTTTACTTTGTCGCTCTCAATAAATAAATACTAGCGAGGTAGCACAAGGAAACAAACAAAAGAATGGCCCAACCCACCCATATACACGTATATACATACATGTCCACACACGCAAATATACATACCTATACATCTCAACGTATACATATATATACACACACAGACATATACATATGTACATATTTTATACTGTCTACCTTTATTCATTCCCATTGCCATCCCGCCACACATGAAACAACAACCCCCTCCCCCTGCATGTGCGCAAGGTAGCACTAGGAAAAGACAACAAAGGCTACATTCGTTCACAATCACTCTATAGCTGTCATGTATAATGCACTAAAACCACAGCTCCCTTTCCACATCCAGGCCCCACAAAACTTTCCATGGTTTACCTCAGACACTTCATATGCCCTGGTTCAATCCATAGACAGCATGTCGACCCCAGTATACCACATCGTTCCAATTCACTCTATTCCTTGCACACCTTTCACCCTCCTGCATGTTCAGGCCCCGATCACTCAAAATCTTTTTCACTCCATCTATCCACCTCCAATTTGGTCTCCCACTTCTCCTCGTTCCCTCCACCTCTGACACGTATATCCTCTTGGTCAATCTTTCCTCACTTGTTCTCTCCATGTGACCAAACCATATATAGCTGGAGGAGTTACAGGGTTAAGGATGCAAATTCTTTATATCTACATGTAACACCACCAAGACCCCTTTCATGGGCCCTTGTAGCTTCAAGATTGCACTACAATCACCTGCACGGAAAGGACAGACTCCTTTGGAGTTCTTCAGGCTGACTGTTCTCCTTTTCATACCTTCACAATGATACAACCTTGCAGAAGGCAACTATTCACTCACCTCCTAACCACAGGCAAGCAGATTTGGTAACACCTAAGCATAAATTGTTTAATATATTGCCTTCAACCATTAAAAACAACATGGACCATTCAGTGGCGAGATTTGAAAGGGTCCTTGATATGTACCCATAAAAAATACCAGACCAAGTAAGATGTGGTGGATACAAAGAGCTAAGAGGCAAGGATCCAACAAGTTGACTGAGAAAAGAACAAAAGTACAGCTTGGTTTCATGATGATCTGCTAAGGCAGAAAAGCCTCTAAAATTTACAAATACCGTATGAATGATGATCTGTTACTGACTGTGCAAAATTAGATTCCTCTTTCTTTACCTATTTTCTTGTTTTTCAAAGAACATTCATAATAGCTTTAATTGTCTGACAGCCAAATCAGCAGGAAGAATTCATAAATACTTTTCATATACCACTATGTACACAGGAATGCATTACTCAACGTGGAAATAGTAGGCAATATAAGTGTAAGGAATATTCTAGAGAAAACATCTTGCTTTGAATGTTCAAATCAATTTACAAAAATAAAAATAAATCATCTACATGTTACATTTAGTATATACGCACCAACTGAAGCCTCTGGAGAGTATGAAGCACCAGCACTAAGGTAGTACTGATGGTGTGGAGATGGTATTCGAGGTGCAGTTGCACCTGAAGCTGGTCCAACAGGTATTCCAAGGTTACTGATATGAACTGGGGACTGCTGGGTATAGTAAACCCCTTGCCCAACTGGGCTAGAAGCTTGAGGCGAAACAGTAAACATAGTTCCTCCACCATAATGCTGTGGAGAAACTGGTGGCTTTACCATGTGGCCACCGATCGCACCTGCTGGTGCTGGAGAAACTTGACCTCCAGGAGACACAGGTGATCCTACCATATCTGAGGACATATTTCTTAGTTCACATTAATAAGAATAATCATAATTTGAGTAATATTGTATGACATACACTGGATTCATAACTGGTATCAATTCATCCTAAGTGCAAAGCTAGACAAGTAAAAAATCCACATAATATTTTTTCATTTTCCTGTTACAAAATATAATTCTAGTAAATTTGTCCTATCAATGAAATTATCCGGAGGTTTGATCGAGTAAGTAACGTAAGGGTAAGAGAGATGTGTGGAAATAAAAAGAGTGTGGTTGAGAGAGCAGAAGAGGGTGTTTTGAAGTGGTTTGGGCACATGGAGAGAATGAGTGAGGAAAGATTGACCAAGAGGATATATGTGTCGGAGGTGGAGGGAACGAGAAGAGGGAGACCAAATTGGAGGTGGAAAGATGGAGTGAAAAAGATTTTGTGTGATCGGGGCCTGAACATGCAGGAGGGTGAAAGGAGGGCAAGGAATAGAGTGAACTGGAGCAATGTGGTATACCGGGGTTGACGTGCTGTCAGTGGATTGAATCAAGGCATGTGAAGCGTCTGGGGTAAACCATGGAAAGCTGTGTAGGTATGTATATTTGCGTGTGTGGACGTATGTATATGCATGTGTATGGGGGGGGATTGGGCCATTTCTTTCGTCTGTTTCCTTGTGCTACCTCACAAACGCGGGAGACAGCGACAAAGTATAATAAAAAAAAAAATCAGTATTTATTTATTATTTATTTTGTTTTGTTGCTGTCTTGCGCTCTCGCAAACGTGGGAGACAGCGACAAAGCAAAATAAATAATAAATAAATACTTAAAACTGCAAAAAAGTCATACAACTCTTTTTAATAACATTCAACAAACAAAAGTTAAAATTTCAAATATAATTCAACTAAATTCAAAGAATACCAAATTGGTGAACTGATGGGAAGATTTCTCAAGGCAGCACATATCATCTTAAAAAGTTTCCTTAAAATCTGGCCTTGGAACACATGTTCTCTTTTGATTGAATTTACAGGCAAACTGCACCCATTCCAAAACTGATGCATTCAAAGAAAATTTTATCCAAGCAAAACCTTAAGGATATGAATGAAATACACAAACATTACACCCAAAATGTTTCAAAGAGAGACACAGAAAGGTTAGTAAGGATCTTTAGTCAATACAGATGCCTTAAGTGTCTACAAACAGGAAATGTGTGTGTAACTCTAAAATTGATTCATCCTTCTAGATATTATTATCCAATTTTATTAACCGTACAGAGCTCTGCAGTTTATATATTCTCTACTAAAGTCTTACACCCCAACTACACTTTTTTGGATTCATTCATTTTTTGATATAATTCTATTCATGGTAACTATTATTAAGCATAAAGAGGCTCCAGAGTTGAGGTAGAATTTTTGGATGCTGAACCACTGTGTCTTCTCAGTACATACACAGATCTTTAGGAGCAGGAAAACATGGTACAATCACAACACTAATCCTTACACAGCAGTATTGGTTTTATTGTCCATTTTCTTATGTGCAAGCAACAATTTTTTTCATTTATGAACTGATAGAATGACATTCAAAAGTTACAAAATCCTTGAAAAGTTGTATTAAATGGGTTTGTGTTAGCCTGGTCCACTGCTTGCTGAAGGTTGGAAAGGAATGTGCTTGACATGTCTGACAAGAAGTGAGAACATGCAGAGTTGGTTGCTACCTTTCAGACTTGGTTTCAGTTTGATCTTATTCCATACAAATGCAGAGCACTTATGGTGAATAACATAAATAACATTAGAAATGTTAAACATACAATAAAAATGAGGAAGGGAGAATGGTTGGTATGTGTGGTGATGATAGTGAATTTTTTTTTTGTTTTTTTTTTGTTGCTGAACTTATTTTCACACATTTCTCTTACTTCATACTAAAACAGCACTGGCGGAGAAACATTTGAACGAGTTTAGAAATCACACATAGCCACAGAAAATGGGTGTGAGAGAAATAAGTTACAATGTAAGAATATTTTGGAGGTAGTTTTCTTTGGAATTATTCCTGTTATTTACCTATCATCTCTTACCAAGTCCTCCATCACCCAAGATTACATAAAGATAAAATCTGTCACAGAGGTTATATGGGAACATTAGGTGGAACCATTAGGTAGAGGTAGTAGTTTACAACATTAGGCAGAAACATTACGAAGACACATTAGGTACATATAGTCAATAGGAACATTAGGCAGAAGCCTCTGAAAACTGCACTAGAGTTGCCCTCCCCAATGGCCTGTTAGGGGCGAGGCACTAAAGGCCAAGAATCAGCACTGGAGTTCACCAGTTAGGGAGAATCTTCTGCCATGGCTACCCCCTTGAGGGAGTTCCTAAAGGGAACAGGAATCAGAGACACTAACAGATAGATAGATGGGAGGTGAGCAGATTATAAAAGGTAGTGAGTGGTGAGATGAAGAAGTAAGATTGTTAAAGAAAGAGAGAGGCATTTGGACAATTTTTGCAGGGAAGTAGGGCAAATAACTGGGAGATGTATAAAAGAAAGAGGCAGGAGGTCAAGAGAAAGGTGCAAGGGGTGAAAAAGAGGGCAAATGAGAGTTTTGGGGTGAGAGAGTATCATTAAATTCTAGGGAGAATAAAAAGATGTTTTGGAAGGGGGTAAATAAAGTGCGTAAGACAAGAGAACAAATGGGAACATCGGTGAAGGGGGCTAATTAGGAGGTAATAACAAGTAGTGGTGATGTGAGGAGATGGAATGAGTATTTTGAAGGTTTGCTGAATGTATTTGACGATACTGGCAAATACAGGGTGTTTTGGTCTAGGTGGTGTGCAAAGTGAGAGGGTCAGGGAGAATGGTTTGGTAAACAGAGAAGAGATAGTGAAAGCTTTGCAGAAGATGAAAGCCGGCAAGGCGGCGGGTTTGGATGGTATTGCAGTGGAATTTATTAAAAAAGAGGGTGACTGTGTTGTTGACTGGTTGGTAAGGATATTCAATGTATGTATGCTTCATGGTGAAGTGCCTGAGGATTGGCGGAATGCATGCATAGTACCATTGTACAAAGGCAAAGGGGATAGAGGTGAGTGTTCATATTACAGAGGTATAAGTTTGTAGAGTATTCCTGGGAAATTATATGGGAGGGTATTGACTGAGAGGGTAAATGCATGTACAGAGCATCAGAATGGGGAGGAGCAGTGTGGTTTCAGAAGTAGTAGAGGATGTATGGATCAGGTGTTTGCTTTGAAGAATGTATGTGAGGAATACTTAGAAAAACATGGATTTGTATGTAGCATTTATGGATCTGGAGAAGGCATATGATAGAGTTGATAGAGATGCTCTGTAGAAGGTATTAAGAGTATATGGTGTGGGAGGTAAGTTGTTAGAAGCTGTGAAATTTTTTTATCAAGGATGTAAGGCATGTGTGCGAGTAGGAAGAGAGGAAAGTGATTGCTTCCAAGTGAATGTCGGTCTGCGGCAGGGGTGCATGATGTCTCCATGGTTGTTTAATTTGTTTATGGATGGAGTTGTTAGAGAGGTGAATGCAAGAGTTTTGGAGAGAGAGGCAAGTATGCAGTCTGTTGTGGATGAGAGAGCTTGGGAAGTGAGTCAGTTGTTATTCACTGATGATACAGCACTGGTGGCTGATTCAGGCAAGAAACTGCAGAAATTGGTGACTGAGTTTGGTAAAGTGTGTGAAAGAAGAAAGCTGAGAGTAAATGTGAATATGAGCAAGGTTATTAGGCTCAGTAAGGTTGAGGGACAAGTAAATTGGGAGGTAATTTTGAATGGAGAAAAACTGGAGGAAGTGAAGTGTTTTCGATACCTGGGAGTTGATTTAGCAACAGATGAAACCATGGAAGTGGAAGCGAGTCAGAGGGTGGGGTAGGGGGGCAAAGGTTCTGGGAGCGTTGAAGAATGTGTGGAAGGCGAGAACGATATCTTGGGGAGCAAAAATGGGAATGTTTGAAGGAGTATTGGTTCCAACAATGTTATATGGTTGCAAGGCATGGGCTATAGATAGCGCCGTGCAAAGGAGGTTGGATGTGTTAGAAATGAAATGTTTGAGGACAATATGTGGTGTGAGGTGGTTTGATCGAGTAAATAATGAAAGGGTAAGAGAGATGTGTGGTAATAAAAAAGAGTGTGGTTGAGAGAGCAGAAAAGGGTGTATTGAAGTGGTTTGGTCACATGGAGAGAATGAGAGAGGAAAGATTGACAAAGAGGATATATGTGTCAGAGGTGGAGGGAATAAGAAGTGGGAGACCAAATTGGAGGTGGAAGGATAAAGTGAAAAGGATTTTGAGCGATCAGGGCCTGAACATACAGGAGGGTGAAAGGCGTGCAAAATATAGAGTAAATTGGAACGATGTGGTATACCGGGGTCGACGTGCTGTCAATGGATTGAACCAGGGCATGTGAAGCGTCTGGGGTAAACCATGGAAAGTTTTGTGGGGCCAGGATGTGGAAAAGGAGCTGTGGTTTTGGTGCATTACACATGACAGCTACAGACTGAGTGTGAATGAATGTGGCCTTTGTTGTCTTTTCCTAGCGCTACCTCATATGCATGCGGGGGGAGGGGGGTGCCATTTCATGTGTGGCGGGGTGGCGACAGGAATGGATAAAGGCAGCAAGTATGAAATGTGCATGTGTATATATGTATAAGTCTGTGTATGTATATGTAGGTATATGTTGAAATGTATAGGTATGTATATGTGCATGTGTGGGTGTTTATGTATATACATGTATATGTGGGTGAGTTGGGCCATTCTTTCGTCTGTTTCCTTGCGCTACCTCGCTAACATGGGAGACAACTAAGTATAATAACAAAATAAGAAAGACAGATAGATAAATAGATAGATAGATAGAAAGACAAGTAGGTAATTTCTTCCAAGTTAACAAGGAAAAGCTGAGGGTATTAGGGTGGCCTCCCTGCTCATGTAAATCTGCTAAAGTCATGGTCACTAATTACTTCACAATTCTCATTCAATTCTTCCCTACTTTTTTCTTCCACTGATATATATGTTCCTCCACATCCCTTTGGTCATCCACAAATCTACGTATTGTCCATGGGGTTCTCACATACATGACTTACAGGTTACCAACCATACTCCTATAATGGTGGTTGTAAGAATATTTGGGAAAGCAGAATTTTCTCCACACCTTCAGAATTAAGGAAGAGACTCCTACTGGCTACAGCTAGGTATTTAATCACACAGAATAAGTTAAGCCAAACTCTAAAAAGATCATCACACTACAATGGGAGCCATTAAATGAATAACCTTGTTTTCTTAGAATTAAGTTCCACAGCATAAACCCCTAAACAGTAACATAGGTCTTATATAATGTTCACCCGCTGAGAAGAAAAAAATCCTTGCAGAACATCATATGTTACTGAAGAAAATAACCAAAAAAGTATACATAATTTTCTCAATACTGGTATGGTAAGGGTATTAATTTTTATGGGAGAGAGTAATGGCTGGTGGCATGGATGCTCCTCATTCATACCATGCAATGATTGTGGGTTTTTTTTTATCTAAGAATGATTTAATTTCATACACACCTAATCACATTACAATTTTTTTCATCTGTGATATCATACATCCTATACATATCACTAAATTATTTTATGATATATTATTATGCATATTACACCGGTTATCCCTGGGGATAAAGAATACTTCCCACGTATTCATGTCACAGAAGGCAACTAAAAGTGTGGGAGCGAAGGGTTGGAAATCCTCTCTTTCTGTTTTACTTTTCCAAAAGAAGGAGCAGAGAAGGGGGCCAAGTGAGGATTTTCCTCTAAGGCTCAGTCATCTGTTCTTGACACTACCTTGCTAATGTGGGAAATGGCAAATATGTAAGAAAAAAAAACACTGGTGGGCAGGTTAGAAAGGGCAGTGAGTGGTGGGATGACAAAGTAATGTTGCTGGTGAAAGAGAAAAGAAAGGCATAAGAATAATACTTATTGAAGAGTATAAATGATTGGAAGATGTAAAAGTGACAGGAGGTCAATAGGGAGGTGCAGGAGGAAGAAAAGGGGGCAAATGAGAGCTGGGGTGAGAGATTTTGAGTGAACTTCAGGGAGAATAAAAATTTTTGAAGGAGGTTAATGGTGTGAAAAGACAAGAGAACAAATGGGATCATCAGTAAAAAAGACAAAAATCTAAAAAAAAAAAAAAAAAGGGCAAAAGGGGAAGTGGTAAAGGAAGTGAGGAGTTAATGGCAGATGAAGATGGTTTGGGTCAGGGAGGTATGCAATATGAGGTCACAGAAAGTAGTTTGGCAACAAGAGAAGAAATGGTAAAAGCCTCGCATACAATGAAATGTGGCAAGGCAGCTGGATGGACAGTACTGCCGTTGAATTTCTTAAGGGGGTGGCTGTGCTGTTGACTGGTTAGGCAGAATTTTAGATGTAAATATGGATCATGAAAACTGTTCACATGCTTGGAAGGATGCTCTAAACAAACTGTCACATGAGATTAGTGAATCCTCAATATATATCAATTGTGCACTTTATCATGTAACAGAAAAAATGGGGAACAATTGCAAATTGCCTTTATTTCTTCTTTTTCTTCTTCATCAGCTTCAAAAGGCGTAGACTGAAATAAATACTACTGCAGATTAACATTTTCAATAAATTTTTTTTAAGTAAATCCTGGCATTTTCATGGTCACTTGAAAATGTGAGTAGCTGAAGGACCTTTCAATTTCTGTTCTGTATAGAAATGGACCTTTAAAATAACTTATGGAAACTTGGGTTCATTGATCATTAAATAAAAAAAATATAAAATTCATGCTATCCCTGGAGATTAGAGAGAAAGAATTCTACCCACATATTCCCTGCATATCATGGAAGGGCGACTAAGTTGGAAATCCTCCTTTTCTTGCATTTCAATTTCTAAAACATAGAACAGAAGTAATTATCATGGAGTGCTCATCCTCCTTAAGGGCTTATGTTGGAGTGTCTGAATGTATGTGGCTTAACTAAGAAAAGAAAGGGGTAGAGGAGAAAGAATTCTACCTCTGTATTCCCTGCATATCATAAAAGGCAACTAAAAGGGACAGGAGTGGGGAGCTGGGGGAAAAAACTTCTTGTATTTCAATCTCTAAACGAGGAAACTGAAGAAGGAGCCACACAGGGTGTGCTCATCCTCCTTAAAGGCTCAGGCTGAGGTGTCTAAATGTGCATGGATATAACCGAGGTAGAGGAAAGTTAGGTAGTATGTTTGAGGAAAAAACCTGAATGTTTTAGCTCTGAGTGAAACAGCTCAAGGGTAAAGGGGAAGAATGCTTTGGAAATGTATTAGGAGTAAAATCAGGGGTTGGTGACAGGACAAGACATACGAAAAGAAACATGAGTTGTAAGAGTGTGACAGAATGAAAGGGGATAAATTCTAAATAGATGTGGGTGAAAGTGGATGGTGAAAGATGGGTGATTATTAGTGCTTATGCACCCAGCCATGAGAGGAAAGACCAAGAAAGGCATACATTCTGAGAGCAGCTGAGTGAGTGTGTCAGCAGTTTTGATGTAACAGACCAGGTATCAGTAATGGGTGATCTAAATGCAAAGATAAGTAATGTGGCAGCTGAGGGTATAATTGGGGTGTATGAGGTATTCAGTGCTATGAATGGAAATGGAAGCTTGTGGAGTTGTGTGCTGAAAAAGGACTAGTGACTGGAAATACTTGGTTTAAAAAGAAGGATATACATGAGTATACGTGTGTGAATAGGATAGATGGTCAATGAGTATTCCTAGATCAAGTATTAATTGATAGGTGTGTAAAAGAAAGAATTATGGATGTAAATGCAGAGAGGGGCAGCTGATGGCATGTCTGATAACTATCTTGTGGAGGTGAGGGTGAAGATTTGCAGAGGTTTTTGAAAAAGAGGAAGCATTGTCAGGGAGAAGAGAGTGATGCAAGTAAGTGAGGTTGGAAAGAACTGCAGGAAGAAATACCAAGATATTGAATGTAGAATGGCAAAAGGTGAGAGTAAATGAAATGAGGGAAGTATGTGAGCAGGAGAGATGGCCAACTGGCATTAACAGATTACATATCAATTGAAGATTGTGTAAAAGAGAGACTTTTGGATGTAAATATGCCGAGAGATGCAGCTAGTGGGATGTCTGATCACTATCTTGGGGAGGCAAGAGTGAAGAGTTGTTGGGGTTTTTGAAAAAAAGGAAACAATGGTGGGGAGAAGAGAGTGGTGAAAGTATGTGAGCTTGGAAAGGAGACCTATGTCAAAAAATACCCAGACAGATTGAGTATAGAATTGCAAAAGGTGAGAGCAAATGAAATGGGGAGAGTGGGTGAGGAATGGGAGGTATTTAGGGAGGTAATGATGGCATGTGCGAGAGATGCATGTGGCATGCAAAATATGGGAAGCAAGCAGATTAGAAAGTGGTAGGATGAAGACATAAAGTTGATAGTAAAAGAGAAGAGAGACATGCGAGTGGTACTTATGGAAGAAGTACAAATGACTGGGATATAAGAGAGGCAAGAGGTCAAGAAGAAGGTGCAGGTGTTGAAAAAGAGGGCAAATTTGAATTGAGGTGAATGAGTATCAGTAAACTTTAGGGAGAATTAAAAGATGTTTTGGAAGGAGGTAAACAATGTGTGAAAGACTAGAACAAATTGAAACATCAGTGAAAGGGGCAAAATGTGAAGTGATAACAGGCAGTGATGAAGTGAGGAGATGTAGTTAGTATTTTTACGGACTGTTAAATGCATTTGATGACAGAGTGACAGGTGTATGGAGTTTTGGTCAGCGTGGTATGCGAAGTGAAAGAGTCATGGAGGCTGGTTTGGTAAAGATAGAAGAGGTGGGGAAAGCCTTGCATATGATGAAATGTGGCAAGACTACTAGAGTGGATGGCATTGCAGTTGAATCTATTAAGAAAAGAGGTGACTGTATTGCTGATTAGTTGGTTAAGATATTCAATGTATGTAAGGATCATGATGAAGTGTCTGAGGATTGGTGGAATGCATGTATACTGCCAATGTATAAAGACAAGGGAATAAAGGTGAGTGTTCAAACTACAGAGGTACAAGTTTGTTGAGTATACCTAGTAAGATGTATCAGAGTGTATCGATTAAGAGGGTGAAGGCATGTAAAGAGCATCTGATTGGGAAGGAGCAGTGTGGTTTTAGAAGTGGTGGAGGGTGTATGGATCAGGTGTCTGCTTTAAAGAAAGATTTAGAAAAACGGAAGGATTATTGTTCCTAAATTCAAAGGAAAAGGTGCAAATGATGTATGTAGCAATTATTAAGGAATAAGTCTGTTAAGTATACCAAGAAAAGTATTATCATTATTATTATACTTAGTTGCTGTCTCCCGCATTAGCGAGGTAGCACAAGGAAACAGACGAAAGAATGGTCCAACCCACCTATATACATAAACACCCACACACGCACATATACATACCTATACATTTCAATGTATACATACATATACATACACAGACATATACATATATACACTTGTACATATTCATACAAGCTGCCTTCATCCATTCCCATCACCACCCCGCCACACATGAAAAGTGTATACATGATTATTAATTGAAAGATTGATGGAAGTGACTGAATGCAGAATATGTGAAGAGCAAGGGGGTTTTAGGAATGGTAGGGGATGTGTGGATCAGATTTTTGTCGTAAAGATGACCATGGAAAAGTATTTAGCAAAACGTAAGAAGTTGTATGCAGCTTATATGGATTTGGAGAAAGTATACGACAGAACTGAGTGGAATGCTTTGAGGGATGTGTTAAGGATACCTGGTACAGGGGAATCACTGTTGGATGAGGTAAAAGCCTTCTATATAGAGAAGAGCAAATGTGCATGTAAGAGTGGATGAAAAGCTGGGCGAAAGTTTTGGAATACATGCTGGTGTGAGGCAGGGCTGTGTGCTGTCACAGTGGCTTTTTATTATATACATGGATGGAAAGATAGGAGAAATGAAAGCAAAACTGGAAATGGGGTGCAGAGATGGAGTGCGGCAGGAAGGTATGGTGGCAAGACTGTTTGCAGATGATACTATGTTGTTTGGGAGAGTGATCTGAGTTGCAGAAAGGTTGTGTGTTCTATGATGTGTGTAAGCAGAGGAGATTGAAGGTAAATGCAAGTAAAATAAGTGTAGGAGATTGAAGGTAAATGCAAGTAAAATAAGTGTAGGAGATTGAAGGTAAATGCAAGTAAAATAAGTGTAGGAGATTGAAGGTAAATGCAAGTAAAATAAGTGTAGGAGATTGAAGGTAAATGCAAGTAAAATAAGTGTAGGAGATTGAAGGTAAATGCAAGTAAAAGTAAAGTAAAGGTGTTTGAAAGAAAAAGGAGTAAAAGTATAGATTTTGTAAAACCATATAGGGTAAAAGAAAGTGTACTAAATTGTGTCACAGATATGGGGGGAAAAGACAGGAAGAGATGGAATTTAAGTATCTGGGAGCTGTCTTGGGTAAATGTGGTGATATGGAAGGAGGGATAAGGGAGAGAGAGAACAGTACAGGGTATCAGAATCACTGGGTCCCTTAATAGAATAATGAAGGGTAAAGGTGAAAGTATGGAAGTGAAAAGAGGATTAAGGGAAAGCATAGCCCTCCCAACCCTGCCCTATGCAGCTGAAACATGGACACAGAATGAGGCACAGAGGTCAAGAATCCAAGCTGTGGAAATGAGCTATCTGAGAAGAGCATGTGGAGTGACTAGATGGAATGAAGAAAATGAAAGGATGTATGAGAGATGTGGTATGGCAAGGAATGCAAAGGGAATGAATTGTGGAGTGGTAGAATGGGTGAAACATAATACTTTGAGGGCATGAGGAAAGAATGAAAGACTGGAAATTTACATGGAGAGTTTATGATAGTACAATCAAATGGGTTAGAGTAAGTCAGAAGACCACTGTTGACATGGGCAAATAGGGTGGAGAAATACTGGAGGGAGAGCAACACAGGAAAAATGCCTGGAACAGTGTATGCGGGAGAAACATGAAAGGACAGGGATAAGTGGAGACTCTGTCATGGGCACCCCTTGATACGAGTACCCAGAGGGAACGGACATTAGAGATATAGATAGACATATGGATTTGTATGTGGCATTTAAGGACCTGGAGAGGGTACATGATAGGGATGATTGAGATGAATTTCATTGTGGAAGTTTCTTAAGAATATGCACCGTGGGAGGAAAGCTCCTACAAGCAGTGGGAAGTTTTCATCAAGGATGTAAGGCTTATGTATGAGTTGGAAGACAGCAGAGTGAATGGTTCCGAGTGAAGGGTGGTCTGCAGTAGTGGTGTGTGATGTCACCATGGTCGTTAGATCAGTTTACAGATGGGGTGGTGAAGGTGGTAAATGCAGGTCTTGGACTGAGGCAAGTAAGCAGTCTGTGGGAGAAGAGAGAAAGCCTGGGAAATGAGTCAGTTTTTGTTTGCTGATTATGCAGCACTGGTGACAGATTCAAGTGAGAAACTGCAGAAGCTGGTGACTAAATTTGGAAGAGTAAGTGAAAAAAGAAAGTTGACAGTGAATGTGAGTAAAAGAAAGGTTATTAGGTTCAGCAGGGTTGAGGGATAAGTTAGTTGTGGAGTGAGTCTAAATTGAGAAAAACTGCAGGAAGTGAAGTGTTTTAGATATCTGGGAGCAGACATGGCAGTGAATGGAACCATGGATGCAGAGGTATAAGGTGTGAAGGTTCTAGGAGCACTGAAAAATGTGTGGAAAGAGAGAACATTTTCTGAGAACTAAAAAATGGGTATGTTTGAAGGCAGGGTTGTACTAATGAAATGATAGTGATACGAGGCATGGGCCATAGAAAAGGTTGTGCTGAAGATGATGGATGTATTAGAAATAAAATGTTTGAGGAAAACATGAGGTATGAGGGGGTTTGATCATTTTAAGTTTTTTCATATCAACAGTACAGCTCACATATCTGTGAAGTTTCTTCATCCAACCCCTCTGTTAACAAGAGTACACTCAAAAGCCTTCCATCTCATTATTTCTCATGGCATCACCTCTCTTCAACCTTTCTTTTCTGGACACTACAAAGTTGTTGTTCTTTCTCTGTTCTACAGTCATTAATTAGGCTCCTCCTTTTGAGAGGAATCTGCATGTGTCCTAGCCAGCCAGGCTTAGATCTGAAACACATCTGACTGCTGCTTCTCACATTCTGTGTGTGGAAACCAGTAATGGCAGTAGAAAATTACCCATTAAGGGTGGACTCTTACCATTTGGTGAAGCTCACTTAAAGGCAAACAGCCTATCCTAGATTTTTCTCATTCCATTGGATTGGGGCAATTTCATCTTTCATATCTACCCTTTTGGTGTAACAAGAAGAAACCTGTCATACAGGGCAGAAATCAGGATGAACCTACAGGAGATGCTTGGTAAATGAAAAGAATACTAGCAGCCATCTCTCTCCTATTCAAAGACATGTGAAAAGAAGAAAGTCAGGTGTCATTTTAAGGTGAAATTTACTGGGCCTAAAACGAACTGAAATTGGAGACCAAATTGGAGGTGGAAAGATGGAGTGAAAAAGATTTTGAGTGATCGGGGCCTGAACATGCAGAAGGGTGAAAGGTGTGCGAGGAACAGAGTGAATTGGAATGATGTGGTATACCAGGGTCGACGTGCTGTCAATGTAT